>NW_022436971.1:6524733-6618969 GCF_009761245.1 Sapajus apella | reverse complement strand
TGCAGTTATCAATAAAAAAATTTCATTGCTATAATATATTGATATATTAAATATATGACATTTTCTTCATTGACTCATCAGTTGATGAGTACTTAGGTTGGTTCCTTATCTTTGCAATTATGAATTATGCTATGACAAACATACATATTCATATATTTTGATATCATGACTCCTCTCCCTTTGAATAGATGCTCAGTAGTGGGATTGCTGAATTGAATAGTAGGCCTACTTTTAGTTCTTTGAAATTGTAATAATTCACAACAGAAGTTGTACTAATCTACATTCCTATCAGCAGTGTATAAGCATCATGGGGTTTCACCATGTTGCCCAGGCTGATCTGGAATCCCTGGCTTCAAGTGATTCATCCACCTCAGCCTCCCAAAGTTCTGGGATTACCGGCATGAGCTGGCTGTGCTGTACAGAAGCCTTTTAGTTTAACTAGGTCCAATTTATCTTCATTTTTGTTACATTTGCTTTTGGAATCTTAGTCATAAATTCTTTGCCTAAACAAATGTTCAGCATAGTTTTTTCTAGGTTTTCTTCTTGAATTTTTATGGTTTCAGGTCTTAGATTTAAGTCTTTAAGCAATTCTGAGTTGATTTTTGTATATATTGAGAGATAGGGATCCAGTTTAATTCTTCCTCATGTGGCTCTCCAGTTTTCCCAGGACCATTTATTGACTGGGGTGTCCTTTTCCCATTTTATGTTTTTGTATGGTTTGTCACATATCTATCAGTTTAGGTATTTGGTTTTACTTCTGGGTCCTCTATTATGTTCCATTCGTCTGTTTATCTGCTTTTATTATCAGTATCATGTTGTTTTGGTGACTATTTACTGACCTTTTGGACCTTTATTAAGTAAATTGGTTGTCCATATCCCTGGCTCATTATTCTACTGGGGTTCTTCTCTTTCGCGTTAATTTACAAGAGTTGTTTTTAGGTACTAGATATTAATATCTATATTAGGCATTACAAGAATATCATCCCAATTTTAACACTGTTATTGGCTTTACTTATGACTTTCTTAAATTTGGCATAATCAAATGTAACAATTATTTTTTTATTTCATGCATTGCATTTTAAAGGTTTTATTTAAAAAGTGATTTTTCCTTCCAGGCATCAAAAATATTCTCCTATATTTTCTTCAATTAACATTATAGCATTTCCTTCAACATCTAAGTCTTTAATCCACCTAAAGTTCACCTTTGTATGTTGTCAAAAAATTGTTTTATATCATGAGGTAGTTTTTCCAAATCTAACTACTAAGCTACTTATCTCTCCTATCCCATTGACTTGTAGTGCCAGTTTTCTTTAATATTAGTTTCCCAGTTGTGGGTATAAATATACACAGATATGAATATATTTAGCTATAGAAACACAGATATAGATATATGTGTCTGAGTTCTCTGTTCTACTGGATCATTAGTCTCTTTTATATAAATATCACACATTGTAACATATCTTAGTATCTGGCCAAAAAAAAAAAAAATCTCTCTTTTCTTTATTTTTTTAAGATTGACTTAGCTATTCAAGGACCTTAATTCTTCCATGTAATTTTTATAATGTATTTATCAACTTCTTCAAAATATCCCACTAGAATTTTAAATGGAATTATATTGAATTTATAAGTTAATATGGGGAGAAAGCTTGAAAATATGAAGTCATTCCATACAAGAACTAGGAATGCATATCCATTCGATTTATCATCTTGTATGTACTCAAATAGAATTTAACATTTTTATGTAAATCTGTGTATGCTTGATTAAGGTAACTCCTAGATACTTTATAGTTTTTATTGATATTATGAAAGTTATTGTCTTTGCCATTTAAGTTTTTTAGTTGATAGTTTATTATTGCCAGTGAAAATAATGTTAAATATATTTAAGTTGATCTGGGATCTGGCAAACTTATTGAATTTTCTCATTACCTCTAATAGTTTATCTGGTTTTTTCTCCCCCCTATGGAAGCTTTTTTTAGTTTTATCAGTTGCCTCACTGAGGTATAGCAAATGTTTCTTTTTGGAATTTTTTCTATTTGGAGATTACAGATTTCAACAAGCTGAGTAACGTGTTTAAAATAACTACATGGTGAATAATGGGAACCAAGAAGAAAGATCTAACTGTGCATGTTTTAATACAGAACATGTTCTACATGGAAGCTACAATTGGATGTAGATAGTCCTCTTGGATCTCTTAGATTTGTGAATTTGGTTAAAGTAAATTTGTTTTGTTTCACAGATGTATAGATAATGTACACAGGTGATAACATTGAGACATAAAGGTTATACTAAGGTTTATAAAAACAGGTTTTCAACAGCTTGTGTTAAGCAAATATCTTGTGAAGCAGAAGAGCATTTGTTATGTGGTGACACTGACAGTTATAGCACAAGGACAGTCACTTAGTCTGAGTCACCAGGACTGGAACACTGACATGGCATGTGTCCTCCCTAGAAATGTCTGCTGCTACACTGTTTCCTCTTCCCAGCTCTGCAGTTCTGCATCCTTTGCCCTGTCCTCTTTACACTTTTGGCTACAGTATGCACAGGTTAAAGTCCTCCAACTGGAAACATTCATGAAAACTGTTCCAATTTCCTTGAATTTTTGTCAGTTTTGTGGCATGCATTTCAAACAGTGGCAGATGTTTCCCTTGTGCTATTCATAACTTCCCTCCAGTTTCAAAGCAGGAAGAGCACTAAAGCAAATGAGGGCTATCTCTTTCTGAAAGCAGGAATATTATATCCAAAAAGAAAATTCAGCTTGAAATGAATATGTCTCAAGTTTCAAGATCCTTTGGTGGATTTTTAAATGATGGTAGTAACCCTGATCACACAGAGGTCACTTAGAATAGCCATATTATTTCATACCACCCAAGCCTTTCTCGAGTTCTTTCCTTTCAGCCTATCAAAAAGCAGCTGGAAGGCCCCTGTGGCTCCACCCCCCAGCAAACATGAGATTCCATTCCCATCTTGGACAAGGAGCCAAGAATCACCCCTCTCTCCAGTAAGTAATTTGGTTTGCCATCATGAAAACCGGCTCCCCAGGGAATGAGTTGGGGCAGGAAGGAAGGAGGGACTGACACTGGGGCATGAATCTCACTCAGCTCTTTTAAGACAGGCACATGCTGCCACCTGGTTCCCATTATAGCCTCACTATAGTGAGATTTGGCCACTGAGGCACCCAGGTGGAAGAATGAGGCTCAAGCCCTCAGTGCTTAGAGCTGGAGAATGTTCCCAGCATATCACAATTACAGAAACATCTGTGCCCAACAGCTTTCCGCTGAACTGCTGTGAAAATTTACAGTGTTCGATTGCTTTCAGAATTTCTCACTTCTCAGCCTAAGGCAGGGTGGTCCCAAGGCTGCCAGTGAATTGCAGCAGGAAGTGAAAGAGATCACAGTTTCCATGGTTTGGATGAATTGGGGCACAAGAGTGAGGGGTGAGCCTGGAGCCCCAAGTGCTATGGGCTTCCATCAGCTTCTCATCTTTTCCTTTCTTTTTTGTTCAATCAACATATACTTCCTGATCGTGACGTGAACTGACTTCACCATGGATAAAAATCTGAGTTAAGAGTTGGTCCTCAAAAGCCAAGAATTTAGAGAGAAGTAACCATTGGTTAAAAATGATTTGAATAATATACAATATTGTTTATTTTGAAACCACAAGACAATAAAAGTTTTCATGTATTCTACTAAATATATAAATAAATTCTATCCATTTAGAAGTACCATCTAGAACAGCACTAATCAAATCAAGGCCCTCAAACTAGCTACATGAGCATCACCTGGTATCTTGTTAGACATATAAATTCTGATACCCACCCCCCCACCTCAACTACTAGTTGGCATTAAGGCCTAGGAATCTGTATAGTAAAAAGCTCTCTAGGTGATGCTCACTAAAGCTTCAGCAGCATTGACCTAGAATATAAACAACAACAACAAAAATCCTAAGCAAACAGGATACCCAAAACAACCCAACTTGATTTTTTTTGGGGTACCAGGAGAGAAAAGCAAGAAGGACGGACTAGCCATTGTAGCACAGGAGGGGGTCACAAGCATTTGGAAGTGGGAGTAGATTAACAATTCTAGGAGCAGTAGTAAGAGCCAGCAGAGGGAGATATTAATAAAGTTTTGAAAAATCATGTAGTATACATGAGGATATTTTGTTAAAGTATTTAGACCCTGTTAATATAGGATGTAAAGCAAAGACTGCCTAACAATTTAAGAATAAACGATGCTGATGTTTATACTTTTAGATAATGACTGTGTATAGTTGTAAACACTGGCCAGTCAAGGCCTCTCTCATTGTTTACATAACATCCCCACAACCATCACTACCATCTTACTATCCTATGAATCAAGGGTTTCCACTTTTCACTTTTTCTGTCTTTCAAATCTTGTAACTCTTTGTTGAAATGATATTGTACTTTACCTAGAGGCCAAATGTATAGCAGAGAGACAAGTGAGCTGCTCTGCTTGAGGGCACTGGGCTGCCAAACCCTTCTATTTCCAACTTTGAGAGAATTCAACAGAACTTCCAGAAACTTTGTATCGTGAAGTAAAGAAACCTGTGTGTGCTCCTCCAATATTCTGGTTCAATGGCTTCAAATAATCCATACATACTCTCTGCCTATCCCAGCTCCATCCTGGTCAGCCTTGTGGGAATAAAATAGAGGCTGCCAGTTCCAAAGTCATTTTAACCATCTCTCATAACCTCCCTTTGGAAGCCAAGTGCCCTCACAGTTACTGTCACCAGAATATTCACATGCCTCCTTTGGAACAGATAGTTTGGTAACTCAGTCTTCTGAAGATTAGATCCACCTTTCTGACCTGATCCCCAGCTTAATTCTGAGGTCCATGGAGGGAAGAGGCAAGACACTCCATACCATGGCTCTCTCTGATGTAGGATGGAACCTCCACGAACACAAAGTGCTTTCGAGAGATTTTGACACCCACCATCACCCACCAATCAGGCATTATTCACCGCCAGTGATGTAAAAGTTCTCATCACAGCCACTTGGCAATGTTATAGTAAGTTGAGCCTTGGATGACATCAGAGCATTACTGGATGCTTAAGAAGTGACTAGAACTTGAACTTTCTGATTTCCTATTGTAACACATTTTTTTCCTCTTTGGTTTGGAGATGTCTGATCTAGTAAAAGATAAGGTACTAAAGTAGGAGCAAACACTGGCAGTTGTACAAGTAATTTTAGTTACTTCTATGTTAAGTCCTAAGTCAAACGATAATATTAGATTTGATCATGCTTGCCAGGGTTCTTTTGTGGAGATTGAATTTGGTTTTTTTGTTTGTTGATTGGAGCAATGGTTTGGAGAATTTTTGTTTGGTTTTAATTTGTTATTGCTTTTGCAACCATTGACCTAAAGGGAATTATGAGTAAGAAAGAGAGAAATAAAAACATACCTAATAAATTATCCTAAAAATAAGTTGTGATCATATATTTGACTATTAGAAACAGGAAGGATTTATCTCCTAAACTTTATATTTTTTTCTTAATTCTACTATCAAGGAGGAATAGCAGAGAGAAGAGAGAAGAGAGATACCTCCGCATATTTTTAACTAAAATATCTGGATTCTGTCCAGTCATAAATATGTGTCTAGCTTATACATATTTGAGGGAATATAGAAGAGGAAACAAGAAATCTTATTTTTAATTGTCAATGTGAATATTTAGATAATCAAGTAGGGTCATAACATTCTCCTTGAAAAAAAATTTAAAAAAAAAAAAGGAGGAAATGAGCCCCCTGTGCCTACAAGCAAAATAAAGTGCATGTTTGAAGGAAAAGAAAACTATCCTGGGCTATTCTAAGACCTTCTCTACACTGTCCTTGTACATTAACCCAACAGCCAGAGCCTTGAGCTGGCTTCAATCCCGAAGATAGACAAGCATGTTTCAAAGAAAGAATACAATTTTTAAAAGCATAGAGTTAGCGGCATTGAAGTATCTAATTTTGAATCACAGAGCATGGAGCTCTAATATTACTACAGAGCTTCCAGAACAGTCCCCCAATTAAAAAAAAAATGGGAAAATGAGACTCTAAAAGAAGTAGGCAAAAAAAAAAATTAAAAGGCATTTTACCTAAGAGAGAACATAAACATTATAAATATATGTAAAGTTGTTCAATTTCACTGCAAATTAAAGTTGTTAATTAAAACAGTAAGATACATTTATATCCACCACTGATAATACAAAGTGTTGGTGAAGAAATAACAAAATGAAAACTCTCTAGTCGTTCAATCCAAAAATAAATGGGTTACAACAAATTTAGAAAACAGTTGGGCATAAGTTTAACCTATATAGCTCTGCCCATCCCAATTCCTAGGTCTAAGCGCTAGGGAAACTTCTACAATTGTGTCCTGTCTTAGCCCATTCAGGTTGCTATGACAAAATCCCATAAACTGAGTAGCTTATAAACAGTAGAAATGTATTTCTCACAGTTCTGGAGGCTGGGAAGACCAAGATTGGGGTGCCAGCATGGTCAGGTTCTGATGAGGGCCTTGTTCCCCGTTGTAGTCTGCTGAGTTCTCACTGTGTCCTCACATTGTGGAAGGAACTAGCTAACTCTCCAGGCTCTCTTTTATAAGGGCACTAATCTCATCTGTGAGGGTTACACCCTCATGACCTAATCACCTCCCATAAGCACCACCTTCTAATACCATTACCATAGCAGTTAGGATTTCAATATATAAATTTTGTGGGGGCACAAACATCCACCACAGCAGATGCCCAGGCATTTGTTTTATTATTCTATAAACTATACATATGCCCTAATGTATATAAAATTGTCATTATTAAAAATAAAATGAAACCTGCAACTTTAAGACAACCAACAAAGACCAGTAATCAAAGGTAAGTGATTTTCTCAGGTTACTTCAGAAGTAAATGGCCAAACCTGGACTTGAACCCAGATGACTTGGTGTCAGGGTCCAAGACTGTAATTACTATGAATTGTAACACTATATAGGCTAAATGTCTTTTTTTAAAAAAAACTCCCTGAATCTCAGTATTTACATCTGTAAAATGGAAATTAAATATATGTTTGTAAAGCTCTAAACACATTGCTTTGCCTATGGTGAGTGCTCAATCAGATAATACTTAGAAGGAGGAGAAAAAGCAGAGGGAGAAAGGAAGAAGGGAAGGAAGGAATGGAGAGAGAAAGAGAGAGACCCCAAATGAGAAATGATATTCTTAAAGGAACTACACATGCCCAATTTAGAAAATACACAAAGTAGAAGTGTAAACTAGAAAATCTGTTTTCTCTTCATCGCTGCAGGCCCCAGAGCATCTGGTCTCATTAAAGGTGCAAAAGTTGAATATCCTATTGAAAATTCTTTTTGGTGTAGGAAACTTAGTTAAATTAAAAACATGACCTTTCTCTCAAACTGGCAAAAGTGATCTCGTTCTCTTAGCATGATCGTATCCTTCAGCAATACATCAAAACCAGACGTCGCTGCGGGACTTCTACGACTGAGCCATCAACCTCCTCCGAGACTCCCGTTTATTTGGCTCCATTCAGGCAAAGAGGATCAAGTTATTTATAAAATCCAAAGGAAGAAGGTGATATCCGCCCAGGGAGGAAGGTTTCGGGTCTTCTCTAACATTTCACAGGCCACTCACTCAAAGACAGAGCTGCTAACAGCCTGGAGGGTTGCTGCCCCCTCTTCTCACTTTGGAGACAACATTGGGGTTGAGAAACCAGCAGGCAGGATTCCTCTCTCTGGGAGAAACTGGATTGAGAATTCAATTGTAATCCTATGAAGCCTAGCTGGGGAGACCCCTGGGAATCCCGATGGAGACTCTAGGCAGGAACATGCACCTGAAGCCAGGAAGCAGCTCCTCTCTCTTGTTCTCTGATTTGCCCACTCCCTCCTACACGAAGGTCCTTCAGAACAACGGGCATTATTAGTACAGCTTCACCATCCACCAACCACCACAAAGCTCATGCTTTCTCCTGCAACCCTACTCACATCCAGGCCTTTCTGGAGGCCCTTCTGCAGTCCAGAGAGAGCTCAAAGGGAAAAGGAGCTCTCCAAAGAGCAGAGCTGCACCGACAAGACAGGAGCCCAGAGCAATGACAGCCATGGGAGAAAGTGACTGGTCTTCTGAAGCCAAGCTTCAAAGAGATACTCAGAAACTGAGATTAAAAATTTATGCATAAGCATGCCAACTGCCATGCTATTTATAGACCTGGGTTGTTTAAAACAATTTAATTGCCCCAATTTATAAAATGGTTAAGTAAATTGTGGTCTAACTCTACCATATCACTCAAAATAGCCTGTGTCACATGAAAAACTCTAGTTCTCAACAAAAGTATTTTTTTCCAATTAAATTATTATTGCTATTATTACAACCCATATATTAATATTGACTAGAACTTTACAGTTTATGAGTTTTTCTTCTATTGAATCTTTCCCATTTAATCAACAAATGTATGAGCTAGATATTATCCTCATGATATAGATAAGAAAACAGACTCTTAGAAAGATTAAATAGCTTGCCCAAGGTCAGGCATCAAATAGATGGCAGAGAAGAAGAAATCCAAACCCAGGTTCTCCAACACTAACCCCAGATCTCCTTCTACAATGTTACGTATGTCCCATCAATGGGAGTTGGGCAGAGTAGACACACACACACACACACAGACACACACACACACACACACACACACACACACACAAAAACTGGTATATTCCATAAGGGGCTTCAGATAATTGTTAAATGCACTGGAAAATGTTTTCAATCAATATCAAGAGCCACCAGAAACTTTTGATATGATTGTGCTGAAAGAGCAGAGACATTTGCAACTCTAGGGAGGTTTTTACCCCAGAACCTTTAAAGTCAAAAGTCTGCTAAACAAATCTAAAAGGACAGGGTAGATGTTCTCTACAATTTAAAAATTAATAATAATAAAGAGAAGAAGGAGGAGGGGAAAAGAGGGGAAGGTGAAGAAAAAAGAGGAGAAAAGGAGAAATAATTGGTGATAAATACTGATAAAAGCATATTTATTTTATAATTTTCATAATAAGCATCTAACAACTCCTGAAAAATCCCTTATGGATTATATAATGGACAACCAGAATCACACAGAGTTTCTTTATTTCCTTAACACTTTTAATTGATTTGGTCTCCAAAAACTTTTCAGAGTGAAAATAAGTACAGAAAGCCTCCCTAAACATCTTATTTTCTGGGCTTGTTTCTACTGAATGAATAGAGGATCTGAAGTCTAAGACAGTCATTTGGAGGAGTGTTTACAAACATGCAATACATACAGATGTGATTTCATTCAGAATAATAATAATGATTAAAAGCAGGAAAAAAACAACCCAAAGCATGCATGGAAATGCTTATAAAGAAAAAAATTATACTGGAAGAAAAAAATATGAAAGAACGTATGAGTTTATGTGTGTGCAAGTAAACTGGGGAAAAATGGTAATCAGGAAGATGAAATGAGTACTTAATTCTACCCAAGTATTAAAGCTACTGTACAAAACATTGTCACATTGACAGGTTTCAAATAGACTCCTAACTTCCAAAGGTCATCATCAATTCATATATATTCATCCAGCCCTTTCAATGGACCCATCTGCTACTAATGAAACCTACAATTGTCACTAATGAATCCAGAGTTCTTTTAAGTTTTCCATAAAGATTTCTTTGAAAATAAATAAATAAATAAATAAAACTTGAGTAGCTAAACTATTTTTTAAAAGAATAGACAATAGATTGTGCAGTGTTACTTTCCCTACACTCCAGCATGCACTGAAGTCTTAATTAATAATGTAGCTATCTGAACTATTTTGGCCTTTGACTTTATAGCACAAAATGTAATTCCTATTGGTATAGTAAATCAGTTATTTCAGTATTTGTTAAAACTGAATAAAGTTTATAAGCCTATCAAAATACCTCTTGTTTCTTGTAAATGTTTAGGAAACATTTCTGAAATGTTTCTCAAAGTTAAAGTCTTAAGAGCTGGCAGAAACCAAAGAATGAACTCACTTTGCACTTTGCTTCCTTCCGAATGAACCAAGTCTTTACCTCTACAAGGGGAAAGGAGAGCCACAGACATAACCGTAGGGAGTCAAAGAGGAGATGGACTACAAAGACAACCCAGAAGCGATGCTTTATTTATTAATGACCTCCATCAAAAATGGCAGCCTCCATTAAAAATGGCACCTACATTCCCAAGACATACGAGTGAGAAATTGAGAAATGAAATAGGAAGGAAGAGTGAGGTTTCAATCCACATGGTAACACTTGGGAAAAACTTAGTATTCCATACATCACTTCTTAAAAATCATTTTACACTCTTGCTCTTCAGTAGGGTCTTGAAACAATGCCTGTATGAAATATTCTGAAGGACTACAGCTCTGCTTATAAGGTACTAAATCTATAAGACAAAAATAACATGTCATTGACCTCACTGGGTTCTGACCTTTAAATTAGAAAATGAAATATACTTAGTGTAATGCTTAGCACAGAATGAGAGCTGTAACTTACTGTTGTTAGCTGTTGCTATTATGGCTGTTGCTATTGCTAGTGCTGTTTTAAGAAGCCCCATATGGCAAGCCCTAAGCTCCTTCTACAGAAGCTTGGAAGTGGTGTGGCCTTTTGATGACTTAACACCCTCCTAGCTAGTTTTGAGAGATACTCACATTTTGATGCCTAGCTCTTTTGAGACTAATGCAGTATTTGGAAAACACTTCCATGTTAGAACAATATAGCCATAACAAAAATGTTCATGGTTTACTCATGTCTAGCCCTTTGCAAATTATGAGGTTCCTTCACAGATTTCAATTTACCTTAAAAGTGCTGTCATTGCGGCTGGGTGTGGTGGCTCACGCCTGTAATCCCAACACTTTGGGAGGCCTAGGCAGGTGGATCACCTGGGGTCAAGAGATTGAGGCCATCCCAGCCAACATGGTGAAACCCCGTCTTTACTAAAAAATACAAAAATTAGCTGGGTGTGGTGGTGCATGCCTGCAGTCCCAGCTACTCAGAGGCTGAGGCAAGAGAATCACTTGAACCCAAGAGGGAGAGGTTGCAGTGAGCCGAGATTGCACCACTGCACTCCTGCCTAGCAACAGAACCTGACTCCGTCTCAAATAAAAAAATTTTTTAAAGAAGAGCTGTCATTGCTTGTTGTCTCATTTTGACTCTTCTTAATCTCTTTTGAATATAATTTAGTCAGGCTTTTGACTCCACTATTATACTAAAACAGCTTTTATTTACACCTCTTATTCATCCTTCCTTATCTAGCTATCCATCTATATCTATCTATCTATCTATCTATCTATCTATCTATCTATCTATCTAATCTATATGGGCAATCTCATACAGACTCAGGGCTTTAAATGTATTTTATCTACTAATGGCTCCAAAATGTGTATCTTCGCCTAAACTTGACTTACGTATCCAACTGCCTTCTCAGTACCTCTAAATACTAAATAGGTACCTCAACTTTTTCATATCCAAAATCAGATTTGAGATTTTTGTCTCCAAATATGTTCATCTTAGTCTCCTCCAACTCAGTAATGAGTAAATCTCTTTTCAGTTGCTAAGAACAAGATCCTTGGAGACAGTATTTACTCTTCTTTTCTCTTATAAGCTGTCTAATCTATCAGCACCTTCTATGGTTTCTGTTGCTAAAATAGACTTAGAAAATATAACTTCTCATCATCTCCTCCACTACTCCTGATTAAGTGAGATGGAAAGCTATTGGGAGAATTATGAGCAGAGGAATAATATGCTGTGCCTTATGTTTAAAAAGATCTCTGACTTTACTGATAATAAACTATAGGTGGCCTATGGTAGAAACAGGGAGCTGATAATATATCTATTTCAACAATCCAGACACTGGATAACAGTATTTATGGCCATATTTATTGCTTAGAACAATACCTGACCTATAATAAGTTATCAGTAAATGTTGTTAAATGAGGGAATGAATATAGAACCATCAGATTCTGGAGAGACTGGGACAAAGCAGAGAGTCTGTCATGATAGAAGGTAGATTGGACAAGACACCCTCTTGATGCAAAACACATAACAGAGCATCAGTGTATATAACACTCAATGTATGCCTCGTAATTGTGTGGTTAGTAATTGGTGGATGGATGGATTGACCAATGAGAGGACATTATAAGACACATTATAAGAAGAGGGGAATGGGAAATTAAGGCCCCGAGAAAACAATATATCAGAGTCATCACCAGAGTACCCAAGGAAAGGAATGTGGGAAAGATACCTGCTCATCAAAACTATCAGACTCTCAAAAAAGAAAACCTACACTCAGAAGTATGTTTGAATTTTCAATGTTACATGAAATTGGCCATATACATGGTAATGGGTTTATTTGATCTGTGACAGTGTAACAATTACAAGTATTTTATTGAGCCAAAATTTCAAAATATATATTAAAATATTGTTTTAACCCAACTGATTATGACGCTTCATTTCAACAATCTCTACTCCCTTAGGGTTCTGCTTACTATCTGAACTCGTCCTTCACACTAACACTTCAACCCTCCATCACATAATCCACATCTTACCTTCA
The DNA here is from genome assembly GCF_009761245.1 of Sapajus apella. Taxonomy (NCBI): domain Eukaryota; kingdom Metazoa; phylum Chordata; class Mammalia; order Primates; family Cebidae; genus Sapajus; species Sapajus apella. Next base: position 6,606,403 of record NW_022436971.1, on the reverse strand, counting down.
CTGCCATTGAAGCCGTGTGCATTTGGATTTATTCTTGGGCAATGTAAATATGTAAAAGATACTAAAAAGCCTCTTTTTCTCTCCCCTAGGAATTTCTCGGTGACTTATGCAAAAGCCACTGTTAGTTTACTTATCTACAATTCTGGTTGCTTCATTTAACATCCCTGGCTCAGAATTCCTGGGAGAGACTGCACAGTCATCAGCAGTGGCCTAGGATTAGGAGTGACAGCCAACTCCTATGCAATGATAGTTCAGCACTATGGACAGCAATGCGTGTGTTTTTTGTGCCCCCCTCCCGCCAAAAAAACACTTAAAGTATGCTCTAATTATACCCAGAATGTACCCATATTACATTAGCTTGTGTCAAAAACCAGCAACAATAATAACAGGTGAGATTTACTGAATATTTAATATATGCTAAACATTGTACTAGTGTATTTGTTCCTATGTTTCACCCTCTCAGGAATTCTGCAAGATAGGTATTATTATTTCTATTTATGAATGAAGGATCTAAGGTTTAGAGAGATTAAACAACTTGCCAAACAAAAACAACTAATAAGCCTTTACAGTAAGTCCTTTATCCCTTTGCTATATATCTGTACCTGCATACAATATGGAAGATTTCCTCCTGAGTGTTTGGTAGAGCCCTCAGTTTAGGGGGCCTCTAGCCCATTACTGGATAAAAACCACTAGAAAAAGGTCCTATCTCAGAGAAGAAAACATGGTAAGCATCAGGTGCATCCAAGGAAAGCCTATGACTGTGCGAGTGAAAGGGAAGGGGCCTCTGGAGAAGAGTTCTCCCCCGGCATATCGATGGGTTGTTCACAAGGTCTCCAGGGCACGCAAACCGCAACGATAAGCACATTCCATTCACAAACATTTGAATGTTTTCGTTTTCATGTCTCTGATGTCTACATTTTTTCCCAAGTATTGCAGTTTTCTAATCAGTCCCGCATGTCTGTTCTCAGCTATGTATCTAAGAGCCAGCCAGACAAGCTGCAGAGTCCTTGGCCACAGAAGCACCTGGCTCCCCAAGAATGTGTGTCTCATTGTCTTAAATCTAGCAAAGGCTCTTTGATCTCCCTGCTTGGACAAGATTGCAGCCAGGCCTACTCTTCACAACTCACCATGTTTCCAGACCCAGCATTTTCCTTCTCCCAGATGCCTTCCCTGCCCAATGATGCTAAGCCCTCTCCCACCCGCTTCCTTATCTCCCACAACTCTGAGCAGCCATCTCTCTCTCAGTTCTCCTCCCACCTACAGAAGGCAGCCTTGATTCTTCGACAACCCCAAACTTAAGCATTATTCCATTGACTTTTTATGAACCTGTGTTCCTGCGGGACCAGAAAGCAACCTTGATTCTTCTGGTCCAGAAGGCAACCGTGATTCTTGGACAACCTTCAGACTTAAGCATCATTCCTTTGACTTTCTATGAACCTGTGTTCTTGTGGGACCATGGATCTCAATTTTGCCATGATCACCACACTCTCACACTTACAACTTTGAGTCTCCCACATTGCTTCCCCTTACCTTAGGACACCACCTACATATATATATATATATATATATATATATATATAGGCACACACACATACACACACACACGCATATGTTTGTATATGCATAAGTGTATCTCTATATGTACACATAAGTTTCTCTGGTATCTAATTATTGACTACTTAAAGGTGTCTAACTCTTCCCTGAATTCCTAAACTCTGGTAAAGTTTCAGGCACATAGAATGAGGCCAAGTATTTGAAAAGTGAATTTAAAGGGAAAGCATGTGCAGAGAATTTTTACTCAAATTGAAACAAGAATAACGCTCCCAAGAGCCTTAGCTAGGAAGAGTCTAGACTGTCTGTGTGCACAGCTCCGGAGCTGGGGGACATCACAGAACCACCAAACCTATCCCCTGCTGCTGCCAACTAGGGAGTTGGTCAGAAAACACTTTTCCACCAAGCACCACAAATAATTTATCCCACAAACTCCCACTGATCATCTTCTGTTTGCCAGACCCTCTAGCTACAAATAAGAAACCAATGTGGTTTAATTTATAATTGTTTTTTTTTTAATTCTGAAGAAAACTGAATTCATACAAAGGAAATTATTTTTGCTGAATAACTACCGTATGCCAGGTTAAGTACACACATTGCCCCATGTAAGCATCACACCAACTGAGAGAAAGAAATAATTTTCTCCATCTCAGGAAACTCTGGGATGATGTGACCCTCTGTCTTTGGGCCCCAAGGTGCATTCTGTGAGACTGGGAATTTATTGCACCAGCATCCCTGTTCCACTCACTATCTGTTTCTATTTCTTCTACAGTTCATCAGAGATGGTAACCCAATTTGAGCACATATTACAGTACAGTCTACTAATGTTTCTTTATAATAGAAAAACAGTAAATATTTTTCCTGTCATAATACTAAATGCCACTTAAAGGAGTTACAGATGCTGAATCTGAGCAGATTAGCCAAGTTATGGTATAAACTCCTGCTTTCAGAACTGTATCCCCAAGGCAAAGTAAAATGTCCAGTGGTGGTTACCCCATTCCTCTACACACACACAAAGAAAACAGCTCTCTAAAACGTGATGCATATAAAATATTACATTTCTTAAACTATATTGGCTTTTGGCTGGTTGCATGTTTTCTGTTGGAGTTAATAACGCATTTTAAGGTGTGGGAATTTAGGATAGGCATCTAACACAGTGAGCCATTTAAAAAAATAAAATTTAAACACAGCAATGCTCTCTACACACTCCAACTTATGTTACATTGCTTTTAGTCCTCCCCGTTTGCTGTTTGTTTTTTGCTGTGCAATGCAGAATCCTTGACCACAGCTCTGGGCAATCAGAGCAGAGAAGCATGTGCTGAACAAGTAGTCAGTGTTGATGTGTGTCCTCCAGGCTCTGCTTTTGGAGAGGCCTTTCCAATGTCCTCACTGAGACCATTATCTTCCAGCCTTGTGCTTTGATCACAGATCAGAAAAAGTGTGCTTCCAAGGCTGCAGGCCTTCCCCGTCTAATCTCTCCCTCCCTATCTCAGAGCACTGTCACTGAGTCAAGAGTTAGACCAGCTTCTCACTGTTCCTGATCTTTACGTAATAGCTTTCACTTACTTTAAAAGGTATCTGCACTGAGCTAAGCTCATTACGTGAATCATTTTATTTACTCTTCACAACTCAATTATGCATACACTTTATTACCCCATTTTACAAATACTGAAACTAGGGCAATCCTAGAAGACAGATTTCACAAAGACTTTATCTCAGGTTGCTGTAACTCCAGGGCTTAGAACACTGCCTGTATAAAAGTACTCAAGAAATCATCATTATGTGGATGAATCAATGAATGAAGCCAAGCAAAATTAACTTAGTTGTCCAAGCCATACAACTAACAGGTGTTGAGTCTAGAGAATATTCATGAAAGTGGGATTTCCTGTGTTCCTGTGTGATGCCCATGCTGACATTCCCCAGGCAGGTTCAAGGTAGGAGTCAACTTGGCAGCATGTTTCAGGGGACAAGGCAAGGCTGGGAGGGACACAGGCCCGAGTCCTAGGCTCAGTTCTGCAGCTTCCTAAATAAATTAGACAAATCACTTAACTTCTCTTAGCTTCAGATTCCTCATCTGTAAAATTCGAATACTACTATTAATTTTTTAGTGTGCTTGGGTGGCTTCTAAAGAGCTAAAATGTTTGAAGTGCCTAGTGAAGCGTATTTTATACAGTATGTGTTCAACAATTTGTGGCTATTATATAATAATTTTTAACCTTACCATACTCCAAAAACAGCACAGCATCACTTCTCCAAATCTAATCATGAGGACTTATTACACATCCCCAAAGGAGGGACATTTTACTATATAATCAGCCTATCATCTTCAAAATTGTTGTGATTATGAAAGTCATGGAAACATTAAAAAACAGGTTGAGATTGAAGGAGACTAAAGACATGTGAGAACTAAATGCAATATAGGATCATGAATTGGATCCTTTTTCTATAAAATCCATTGTTAGGAAAATTGGTGAAACTTGAATGAGATCTGCAGATTAGATGCCAGTAACATATCAATGTTAATTTTCTGAATTTGATTTTGATAGTTGAACGAAAGGTTTTTGTTGCTGTTGTTTTTGTGCATGTTTTTGTTTGTTTGTTTGTTTGTTTGTTTTTGAGACAGAGTCTTGCTCTATCTCCCAGGCTGGAGTGCAGTGGAGTGATCTTGACTCACTGCAGCCTCCACATCCCAGATTCAAGCAACTCTCCTGCCTCAGCCTCCTGAATAGCTGGGATTACAGGCACCTGCTGCCACACCCAGCTAATGTTTGTATTTTTAGTAGAGATGGGGTTTCACCATGTTGGCCAGGCTGGTCTCGAACTCATGACCTCAGATGATCCACCTGTCTTGGTCTCCCAAAGTGCTGGGATTATAGGCGTGAGCCACCCATGCCCAGCCTGGAAAGTTCCTATTTGTCAGAATCACATATTAAAGTATTCAATGGTAAAAGGACATCATACTGGCAACTTATCCTCATAGTTCAGAGGAAGAACTATTTTATTTCAGCAAGGTTTCTGTAAATATAAAATTGTATTAAAATAGAAGAATAAAACTTCACTAGGAAATATAAAAGACAATTTTAATAAGCATAGAAACATACGATATTTCTGGAATGGGAAGACAATATATGGAAAGAATGTAACATCTTCAAAATAAATTCTATAAAATCAATGCACTTCAAATAAAATTCCACTAGCAATTTAAATTCATTCTAAACTCCTGAAAGCAGAAGGGTAAAATAGCCAATGAAATACTGAAAACCAAAGATCACAAGGAGGAATTGGTATTGCAAAGCACTTAAATTTATTTCAAAGGTATAATCATTATAAGAACATGGGTCTTACACCAGTCTGCAAAGTAGAAAAATTGAACACAATAAAAACCAACTTAAAAGGGTCAAGTACAAAAATGGCATTTGAAATCAGAGAGCAAAGGATAAGTTACTTCATTAGAATCACTGGTTAACAATTTGTGGGAGGGGGAATTTAACTATGTACCTAATACTATATATGAAAATAAATTTCTTGTATGTAAAAGTTTAAATGCAAATAACAAGTTTATAAAAGTAACAGAGAAATGTAACAATATTTCTAAAATCTTGGGGTACAAAAGGACTTTCTAATGACTCCAAAGGCAGAAACAAAAAGGAAGATACAGGTAGAATTGTGGATATATATGTTTAAAATATTTGTGCATCAAAAAGTAAGCAAAGAAAGATAAAATATTTGTGATAAAATCAGCAGTTGGGGGTAAGCACAATTGCTTGCACCTGTGATTCCAGTGCTCTGGAAGGCCAAGGTGGAAGGATTGCTTATTAACTAGTCTGAGCAACAGAGTGAGACTCCTTTCTATAAATAATTTTTTTAATCCGCAAAGGGTTAGTAACTTTACTATTGAAAGATCATTATATATCAATTAGAAAAAATACTGTAAAAAAGAACAGCAAGGAATAATTCATATAAGAAGAAATATACATGGTCAATAAACATATGAAAATTAATGTTGAATTGCATTAGAAAATGTGAATTACAAAATATCATTTCACCCAAAACATTATTTATAATAATATGAAATTAGAAATAAATTTTGAAAATACAAAAACTATTAAATAAATTATAGTAGTGGGCAGAAATATAAAATGGCTCCCAAGATTCTCTGTCCTTAGTGAACATGCCCTGCATAATCCTGGAAACTATCAATGTGATGGATTTTACTCTCCTAATTAGATTATGTTATATAACACAATTGACTTTAAGCTAGGGGAGATTATTCTGTGTGCCTGCCCTAACCATATAAGCCCTATAAAAGTGAACAGTTCTCTCCAGCAGATCACAGAAGAGGAAGACAAAGATTCAAAACACAATAAGAATTCAATGCATCAATGCTGGCTTGAAAATAGAGGGGCCACATGGCAGAGTAGGCAAGTGGCTTCCACTGTTAAGAACAGGCCCCAGCCAGCAGCCAGCAAGGAAACCAGGACCTCAGTTCTGCACACTTACGGAACTGAATTCTGCCACCAAGAATGAGCCTGAAAGCAATTCTTTTCAGACTCTCCAAAGGAGAACTCAGCCCAGCTGACACTTTGATTTTGACCTCATGAGACCCTGAGGTCATGCCATGCAAGACTTCTGACCTATAGAACCGTGGGCTAATAACTAGGTATTGTTTTAAGGTGCTAAATTTGTAGTAATTTGTTACACATCAATAGAACACTAATGCAAATATATTCATACAAACTATTTTGCAGTAACTAAATATTATATTTTGACTACAAATGCAAAAAACGGCAAATGTTGATGAAATAACATTCAGCATTTTAAAAGGGAAACAAACCCAAATATATTGCATAATCACCATTTTCTTTAATTTATATGTGCAATAGGAAAATTATATGGAAATACATATGGCACCAGCAGTAATATCTAATAGTAAAAGGACTGAGCAGTTTAAATGGCTCTCTTGTACTTCTCTGATCAAATTATTCCAAAATGAAGGCATATTACTTTTGCTAGCAGAAATAAAATCAACAATACTCCAACAACTACCAAAAACAAAGCATCTGGTTTTGAAGTGTGGCAGAAGCTTTTCAGCTAGTTCATCAATAAGATGGAAAAGAACGCTTACATGGCATCTTTCTACTAATATTACAAATTAAACTCTGTTATAGAATAAAAATACATAAACACAAGTCAAACACAATGGAACTGTTGTGCCTCTGACCACATCAGGGCTGTCCCAGATGTGACATTAATTCTGAAGCCTGCGCCTGCCCAATTTGGCAGCCAAGCAGCTGCCATGAATGAACTTTGGAAATGCTACAATATTAGCCTTCACTGCTAATCCTGCTAATGCACTCACAATCTATTTGACAGCCTGCCCATCACATCCCCACTGTCAGAGTGAGCAGCCTTTGGAGGTGACTGTGATGAGGGGATTACCGAAAGGACGCCCCAGAGGACACAGTGGCCCTCTATCCATTGCTTTCTGACTAGTGTTGTAGATAGGCTACATACCACAGAGGGCACTGGACAGAAGCTTGCCTTCCATACCCACCTCTTGGCATACAGGTACCAGAGGGAGAAGGTCATCAACTCAAAAGATGGGGGTTTTTAAAGAGCTATGCTTTCTTGGAGAAAGAAAGCAAAGCCCTTGAAGGAAAAATTCACAGGGCAGAGGGCCCTGGATCATTCCTCACTAGCAGAGCTCTCCTCCTCTCTAGAAGCCCTGCTTGCTACAGAAAACTGGAAAAAGCTTCTGACCTCTTGGGAGGAGTCATAGGATGCCCCTCCCGCTCCTTTCCCTTTGGCTACCAGGTTTCTCAGGGAGTGCTTGACACTCCATAAAACCTGCATTTACAGCTTTGCCTTCATTAAATTAGCAGGACTGCTTTATTTGCCTTCTAATTTTTCAGGAGTTTTATTTAAAATGTTTCATTCTAAACAGAAAGTAAAATGGAAATAAAAGGTGCAGCCTTCATCTAGCATATTATAATCACTTGGAAAAGCAATCTAGTATGTCCTAGAGCAAAGCTGTTGTTCCCATTTCTGAAAACATCCCTTCTGGGCAGCGCCCACAATGCTGGCTGGAGTCAGGGCTACCAGTAAATTGTTCTTTTTACTCCAGTTTAAACACACGGTTCTCATTCGCAACCTAATGATCAGAAGCATGCTTTTCTCAAGAATACAATTAACCAGTCACGTTCTTTGTTCCCCTCTTTCCCATAAAGTTTCCTCATTTCTGTAACTGGACCAAGGCTGTTCTCCAAAGTCCAGCTTAGCCAGGAACATCTTCTCAAGCTCAGGTGCCGCAAAAGGCACTGGGAATGCTGAGATAAGCAGAATTGGCTCATGTCCTCAAGGAGCCTGCAGTCTACAAGCAGACATTTGTAACACAGCATCAGAAATGTTGTCACAGCTTCTCCAAGTACACTGGAGAAGTTCCTGGACCAGACTGAGAAAGTTTGAGGCCATATCCTGAAAAAGTCTGGTCTGGGTGACTAACTATATGCTGACTGCCTTCTTCAGCTACATTTCATCCATCATACTGATCATTAGTATAGAGATCCTGGCTAAAGAAGAAAGCCTGAAGGTCAGTGGAAAGTCTAAGCCATGTCCCATCAAGGTGGCCACCAGAAACCCATCTGGGTCCTCACTGCCAGCTCTGTCAGCCCTTGACATGCCTAGCTGAGGTGCTCCAACATTTTTCGGGTTCACAGGCTCATACTCCAGCTAGTGAAAGGAACAGATATGCAGTACAACATCATAACCGCTACACCACCCTCTCAAGCCTCATCCTTTTCTGAAGGAAGACAAGCATGAGAGCCCTACTGTGGGCAGGGGTTGGCCACATACCTGTTCTCTTCATTCCCCCAAGATGGGCTGCCTCCCAAATGAGATGCCCTGGAAGGCTACCTCATGAAGCAGGAAGAAGACCTCTACTTTGTGCTTGAAGGTTGAGGCTAAGACCTGAGCTTTCATACTTCCTGGGCCAACATCAGAGCACCTGATAAGGCAAACCTTTCTCAGCCCAGGACCTCTTAGCTGCTCTCCTCCTCACCAGCAAGAGGTCAGGGCCTCCCCTCAGTGAATCTCAGTTACAGGGAGGCAGTACAGGATTCTGCGAACCAATGGACTTTGGAGTCTGAAGAACCTAGATTTGAAGGCTGGTTCTAGGATTTACTGTCTTTGTCATCTTGTACAAAAATGTACTTCTGAGCCTCAGTTTCCTAATCTAAAAAATGATAATATTTGTGGTTGCAAATCTCTTGGCACAATGTTTCAGATATGGTAAGGATTCAACAAATGGTAGCTATATGGAATATCCCCTCCCCATAAGTCTGCATTCTATAATAAACATCATCTCTTACTAAGGAAGAAGGAAGGAAGGAAGGAAGGAAGGAAGGAAGGAAGGAAGGAGGGAAGGAGGGAAGGAGGGAAGGAGGGAAGGAGGGAAGGAGGGAAGGAGGGAAGGAGGGAAGGAGGGAAGGAAGGGATTCTCATGAGAAAGTGAGGGATTCTAGGCTCTTTGGAGGGCAGGTAAGGGGAGCTCAAGAGAGAGTTGGGCAGTTTGTTCTCAAAGGGTGACACTCTCACAGGTAGCTCTGAAATCACTCTGCCAGCAGTAGTTCTTTCAAGGCAAAACAGTTTTGTTCATGATACAGATGCAGATGCATGCCTCCTAGGCCAAGGGTGAGTGTACCCCCAGGGCCAAAGGAGGCAGAAAGCCAAAGTCAGCTGTGCACCCATCTCTCTTTGCTATGTGTTTGCGGGAGGGAGGGCAGAGGGTGGGAAAGTAAGTGTTCCAAGCACCTTGATGGACCCGGTGTCAGCCAGGTAGGCCTAGGGCAATCATTCTATAGCGCAAAATAATAAAACCAACAAACTGAAAAGGATAGAATGGATTTTTCCCCTGGCTTCCTCAGAGGTTACATTAGCAGCTCTGACGATTCTTTCTTGGTCACTGATATTCAGGCTCCATGCCTTTCTGGCCTATACACATTGTGTTGCTCAGAATAATTTATGTAGCAGGGAAATAAGTCAATATTAGAGACATAAAGAAAACTCTAGTCATTACTTTACATTTTTCTTGCCAGTTAAAAATATGTTTAGCAACGAATTGTGAGATGACATAACAACTGCAGCTAAAATACCCAAACTACTTAGTTTTGGTTCACTTCCTAATTTCAAACTCTGAAGACTGTGAATAGAAGACAAAATCTGCAGGGATTTGTGCCTGTGTGTGTGATTTCCGAGCCACATCTAAGAACCAATCTACAGATGGAAGGAGAGTTCCTGCGCATCATGGGGGTGGTACAGGGCTCCTTGTCTCATAGAGATGACCTTATGTGAAAATTCCCATTTTAACACACCAACAGGATTGCTGTGGCCTAACCACCACTGAGCTCTCTTCCTCTGAAATTAGAAATGAGTGAAATTGCTTTTGTTTCTCTAGAAACAAATATTTATAATTCAAACCTTTATGTTCATTATTTTCAAAATTTCTGTTTTTGTAACTGTTCTTGCTTTGGAAGGAGTTGATTTGGTTTTATTCTGTTTCTGGAACAAGTCAGAATATCTATATACTTTAGCATATTCCTAAACATGAGATTTATTTACAAAATTACAGCTATTTTGATCCATGGATGTCTGCCACACAGTTCTCTAAACCACGTGTGAGGCTTTTTTCTGCCTAAAACTTCATAGGTGACACAACTAGCTCCAGGACAACTAAAGAATCAGAGTATTTAGGAAAGAAAAATAAATTCGGTTCTCACTAAAGCAAAAATGGAGAACAATGCTGGAAATGAAGTCTAAAAACTTTTTTAAACCTATCCCACACAGTTTTTTCTTTTTTAATTTTCTTTGCTCTAAGACATTTTTGAAACAAAAAGCAGCTGAAAAACTGGTAGTGTTTGCAGGTTATTTTAAAGAATAAATAAAAAGAGGTAAACAGTCCTTAGCAATGTTATCTATGTTTATGGCACAAATCTAAATTTTCTCAGGCAGAAACTGTAGAAGTCAGAAAAGATAGGTGTTTTTATTCTCATTGATAGGTAAGAATTGAAGTCCAGAGATGCTACAGCATTTGACTAAGATGACCGAAGAAAACTCAGCAATAAAATCTGTACTGAGACCAAGGTTCCCTGCTTCCTAGTTCTGTTTATCCAGGCTATCTATTTAAGTCTGTCCAGACTTACTGAAATAAACTTTATGTCATAACAATATATATCTGGAAAAAATAGGGACTGCTCCTCTCATTTTTTATAATGCCCACACTTGGTCCATAATCTGGCACAATACAATAATCAATGAAAATATTAACCAAATAAAAGTTTTTGCTAATTATTTCTCCTCCTGAACAAAACAACACTAATAAATCTATAAGCACAATTTTAGAAGAGAAAAAAATTCTATCCCTTTAGGAAGTATTTTTACACTGAAGAAAACTAACTTAATATTTTAGGAAAATGTAAATAGATTCCTGAAATTCTAGTACCTGAAATTTAATGAGGCTTACAGTTTTATGGACAAATTTATGTTAAAAACTGTGATCTAAAAATCACACAAAGGAGTAAGGTGTAAAAGAAAACCATACCACTAGATTCATTAGACTTTCTCTTTTCATAAACAAAATAATGCAAGACTAAACTTTACTGTGTCAAAACTCAACAGATTGCAACTAATGTAAAAATATCAGTTGTTCTTTTTTATCCACAGGAAACTAAAATACCAACATTTGAGATAGATAAAGGTTTTATAATTTTATATTAAGACCATTCCAGGGCATTTTATGTCAACATATAAAAGGATGATTGTGCATTGTGAAATTTAAAATATGCCAATACATTAGAGTGGAAACCCAGGATCATCTTAGAATAACAGGAACATCTTAGATCATCCTATCCCCAGGAAGTAAGAATTTGTGGAGAAATCTACCAATCACTTGTGTATATTTCTGTAAGGCCAATAATTCTTCACTGATGCAATGAGATAAAAACTCATAAAGCCACAGGTTACCACTTAGCAAAGACTTAGTAGGGAGGCTAGACTTCCATCTTTTTCCAGCTTAACAGGGCACCCCTCCCTGCCACAGCTAAGTGGTACCTGAGAAGGCTGAGTGGACAGTCAAACTTTGACCATCACCTAGGGATAACAAGCCTTTTCACCTACCACCTAGTAGAAGTCAAATGAGGATCAGTGAAAAAGCACCTCTACCACTCCCAGCACGGGAGGTATCCCCAAAGGCTTGGAGGGGAGCCTAGACCTTCACCCTCTCATGTAGCAAAGCAGTACCTCCTTCGTCCCCAAGGAACAGTGCCAGAGAAGATCTGTTAAGACAGATTTAAGTAAAACCCAGTCTCATAACATAATACCCAAAATTCCAAGGATATGATGGAAAATCAGGTCACATCAAGAGCAAGGAAAATCTTTACTTGAAAGAGAAAAGAAAATCAACAGACACCAATATCAAAATGACACAGATGATGGAATTATTGACACAAATTTTAAAGCAGGCAACATAAAAATGCTTCAATGAGCAATTACAAACACCAAAAACAAGTTAAAAATAAAAGGTCTCAATAAGGAAACAAAATATATAAAGAAGAACCACGTGGAAATTTAGAATTTAAAAAATGCAATAATTGAAATTTTCTAAAAAGCCCAATAGATGGGTTCAAAAGCAGAATAGAGCACACAGAGGTAAGAACCAGTGAACCAGATGACAGAACAATGAAAATTACCCAATCTGAAAAACAGAAGGAAAATAGACTGAAAAAAGTGAACACAGCCTCAGGCACCTGTGGGAAAATAACATTCTAATATTTGTCTCACTGGAGTCTAAGAAGTAGAGGAGAAAGTGAAGCTGAAAAAGCATTAGAAGAAATAATAGCTGGAAATTTTTCAAATATGGAAAAAGGTATAAACCTACATATTTAAGAATGTGAGAACACCCTGAAGAGGATAAACTGAGGGGAAATCTATACCAAGAACCATCATACTCAAACTTCTGAAAATTGAAGAATTAGAGACAAAGAAAGTAATCTGAAAGCAGCACTGGAGGACAGGCACGGTGGCTCACGCCTGTAATCCCAGCACTTCTGGAGGCCAAGGTGGTGGATCACCTGAGGTCAGGAGTTTGAGATCAGCCTGGCCAACATGGTAAAACCAGGTTGCTACTAAAATTTCAAAAATTAGCTGGGTATGATGGCAGATGCCCCTAATCTCAGCCACAAGGGAGACTCAGGCAGAATCACTTGAACCTGGGAGACAGAGGTTGCAGTGAGCCGAGAATGCGCCATTGCACTCCAGCCTGGGTGACAAGAGCCAAACTCTGTCAAAGAAAGAAAGGAAGGGAAGGGAAGAGAAGGAAAGGGAGGGGAGGGGAGGGGAGGGGAGAGGAAGGGAGGGGAGGGGAGAGAGAAGGACGGAAGGAAGGAAGGGAGGAAGGAAGGAAGGAAGGAAGGGAGGGAGGGAGGGAGGGAAGGAGCTTTGGAAAAATTAAGCCTTATGTATAGAAGAAAAACAATTCATATGACAGTGGATATCTGATCAGCAACCATGGAAGCCAGAAGGAAGTAGTAACATTTTTCAACTGCTGAAAGAAAGTATCAATCCAGAATTCTTGGTGAAATTAACCTTCAAGAATGAAGCAGCAATAAAGACATCCTCAGATGAAGAAAAACTAAAAGGATTTGTCACTAGCATAGCTACCCTAAAAGAATGGCTAAAGAAGAAAAGTTCTCTAAACAGGAAATAATAAAAGAAGGAAACTTTGAACATAAGGAAGAAAAAAGGAACAATGGAACAACGAAAAATATGGCAAAATACAATGAACTTTACCTGTCCTTTGAGTTCTCTAAATTACATGTGATGGTCAAAGCAAAAACTTAGTATTGTGTAATATGGATCTCAATGTATGTAGAAAAAATATTTAAGGCCATTATGTCATAAACTGGGAGGATACAGGAGCTCAAAGGGAGGTCAGGTTTTTACACTTTCCTGAAACTGTTAAAATATTCTAACTAGTGAAATAGTTCCATATTTTGATTGTAGTGGTGGTTACAGGAATTTACACGTGATAAAACAGCATAACACTACACACACTCATTGTGTCAATATCAATTTTCTGGTTACGATATATTGTACTATCAATCATCATGCAAGGTATAACTATCCACTGGGAAAAACTGAGTGAACTGTGTATGGAACCACTCTGTACTATCTGTAATTTTCTGTAAGTCTATAATTATTTCAAAATAAAAAACATTTTTTAAAAAGAAAACTGTTCTAGATTAAAAGGCACTAAAGACTAATGCAATGTAAAAAGTTTTACTGGTTTCTGATTTCTAAAAATACAAGGTTATAAAATTTGGAGAAACAAATATAGATGGAACATTTGATCATGAGATGATATAAAATTATCGTTAATTTTCTTTAGTGTTATATTAATGTGGTTATGTAGGATAATGTCTTTGTATCTAAGAGATATGTGCTGAAATACTTAGGGATGAAATATAATGAATTCTGAAACTGACTTTCAAATGATTCAGAGAGAAGGACAGGGAAACAAGTAGAATAAAACATGGCCTATTATAGACTCTATGAGGATAATCTGAGGGTGTACTTTGTACTGTTCTTTCCATTATTCTGTATGTTTGCAAATTTTTGTTTTTAAAAAAGTTGGGCCTTCCTGAAAAACAGTCAAAGTTATTGACCTAAGTAATTAAAAAAAAAAAAAAAAAAAAGTTGGAAGGATAGATTGACGGACAGGTGTGTGATAAGGCAAGTATAGTAAAAAATCAGTTGTGAAATCTAGGTGGTAGGTAATTGGCTGAAACATTTTCAAATATGGAAGAAAGGCATAAACCTACAGATTTAAGAATCTGATAAAACCCCAAGGAGGATAAACTCAAAGAAATCCATTCTATGGGTGCTCACTATAAAATTTTTTCAGTTTTTCTATATGTTTGAAAATGTTCAAATTAAAACATTTGGGGATAAAGCTTAAGGAATGTATTACAACTCAATGCTTTCCCCAGCACTTCCAATCTTCCTTGGCCCAATTAAATACACTCTTATGACAATTAAAATAAAAGTTATCCTTTACTAGGAGCAAAAGCTTTCCCAGCTTTCTGGCTGGAGACCCCCTGGCAATGTCTCACACTTTTCCCACAGAGGTAAAGCCCCAGCCCCTGCCACTGTCCTGACTGCCACACTGAGTCCCCAGGAGTACTGCTGACTGTCACAGAGAGACAAACACAGCATGGTCAGGATAAACTCAAGGATAAGCTGGTCCTCCCTGCAGCCACTTAAAATCCAAAGGTGAGCAGCCAAGGCCCAGGAGTGGTGAGAAGGGTGGTGAGGGTAAAGAGCTTAACAAATTTTGGTGTACATGTAAACTGGGATCTTGGTCAGGTGTGACTGAAGTTGCCTCATTTATTATATTATTAAGAAGGTAAGTGATGTTACTGATTGAGACTTTAAGCTAAGTAAACATATTAAACACTTAAGAGTAACCACTAAAGAAATTAAGCAAAAGCTTATCATTTTTATCAGAGAAAGTTAGAAAAGGAGCAGCAAAACAGTTGGACAACTAGAAACATAAAGTGAGATGGTAAAAGATAACAGCAACATATACATCACAATAAATGTAAGTAGCTTAAATAGTCATGCATGTGTATGTGTGTACATATATATGGTTTATGTATATCTGTATACATAATTTATATAACTTTGCTAGAACTACAATAAGAAAATGACATTTCCACCATCATGGCAAGAGTTTTTAATACACACAAGTGTCAGTTAGAAATTAACAGGCAAAGGAATCAAGACATTGAAAAAAATATAGAAGATATGAACATTACTATTAAAAATATGGATCTTATGGATACATAGATCCCTCTGTTAATAACAACTCTTCTAGTTTTTCCACCCATCTTAGACTGTCCCTGCTCAAATATTTCAGTGTTGAGTGATCTCTCAATGATAAGGCCATAGAGACTTTTTCTGATGGCAACAGCACGACACATGCTTTGGTTCCTGCCCTACCTTATACCAACAGGGAAATGCTTGTGTATTGTGAGATACTGAGGCAATTCTGAGCTCTGACTGCATAAAGACATTCAGTTCTGGACCGAGGTTAATAAGAAGTGGACCAAACCCCCAAGCAAATTTCAATATTTAAGGTAAGACCCAAATTCTCTGGAAGTTCATTTCCCCCCTCTGATTGCCTGGAAGGTAGAGTTTAGCCATTCCTGCCCAACTTCCACTGGCTTTCTTCCACACCCCCTGTAAAGTTTCTCATTTGATGCAACTGTCTACCTACAGGCTCCAAGCAGTATCCACTCCTGCAAATGATAGAAAGAAATCCATCCCTTCCCTTGTCATGACAAAAACTCCTTATCTTATCTCACTAGTAAAAAAAAGTTCAAACCAAACATTTAAAATGTATTAATTATGCTTTATACATCCCCAGAGACAGCTGCACTGATGAGAGCCAGCTCAGTGTTTGGAAAAGAGAAACAAAAACTTGCAACTCATTCATCCTTCCATCCCATTTTTAGGGTTTAGTCCTTTCATATTCTAAGCTCTGGAGCTGGAACTAGCATTGGCCAGGAAAAATGACCATAATATGGCATCAAATTGCCAGGACTGGGGTGACTGGGTGAGAGGAACATTCCTGCAGAAGTCCACAAAAAGAACATTGTGTGGTCACTTTTTCTTTAGGCTAGCATGCTCTAACACAAGTCAAACAGAAGGGTAAGGCATGGTGCCTCACACCTGTAATCCCAGCACTTTGGGAGGCCAAGGTGGGAGGATCACTTGAGCCCAGGAGCTCAAGAGCAGTCTAAGCAATATAGAAAGAGCTTTTCTCTACATACACACACACACACACACACACACACACACACACACACAAAATAGAAAAAATTAGCTGGATGTGGTGGCACATGCCTGTAGCCTTGCTACTCAGGAGGCTGAGGTAGGAGGATTGCTTGAGCCCAGGAGGTTGAAGATGCAATGAGCCCTGATCATACCACTGCACTCCAGCCTAGGCAACTGAGGGAGACTTTGTTTCAATCAATCAATCATAAGAAAGCACAAATCCACAAGAGGTCTTTCACTCTGCAGGCGTGTGTTTAAGCACTTGCCTGTCTATGCAGTCACACTTGCCACATACATAGGCTCCTTCCCCAGCTCCACACCTCAGTCTCCACAGGTTAACTCCCCGGGTTCCACAAATACATGGTAAGTAGGGCTCTGACACAGGGCCATGACACATCTTCCCAACCAAACATAATAATTTGTAAACGGATTAATCCATCGGTCCCCACGTCATTGAAAAAGGCTTTTTGCCAGAGGTTTCAAGAAGGCCACCAGTTCAGTGATCTTCCTCTCTCATTCCATTTCAGGATCCCTCTGTTATAAAAAAGATGGGGGGTGTCACTCCTGGGAATACAGCAGGTTGGGAGGCAGACTACTTCAAAATGCTGAGAAGCACTTCTAACCATCATCATCATCATCATCATTTACAAGGCCTTCATACATGCCAAAGTTGTTCTACAACACATTAGGACACAGTTTTTGGCTCAAGCAGTGAATACGTTATTGGCAAAATGTGCACGACTTTTACCTCTACATGAAGTGAATGAGGTAGGTAGGAAGAGCCCTACCCCCATCACAGGAAGAAAACTGAGGCTCGGAGAAGCACAGGGACTTCCCCAAAACTTGTGCTTGTCAGAAAAAGCTAGAGCTGGGTCTTCTGACCGCTCCCCTCAATGAAAGCACAGCTTCGAATTCTTCCTCTGCCACTCACTGACATAAAATATGACCCCAGCATCTCAAGTCCGTAGTGAATTTTTCATCTGAAACGTACGCCAACTGGACCCAGCCACCGACTGGGCTCCACAGACGGCCCAGAAAGTCGGGATGAACGGGTCGGGTGGGAGACCAAGGCGTTCCCCCGGGCTTAAGACCGACATCTCTACCTCAGAAAGCCTGACCAAACGGGCTGGGACCGCAGCGAACTTTCTGGCCTGGGATAGGGACCGCCGCTCCCACCCCCGCCGGCTCAGATCCAAGGGGCCTCCGTCGGAAGGCGGCGCCAGACTGGGCACTCCAAGTCAAGGGCTCCAGCCCGCATTAGCCCAGCCCCAC
This sequence comes from Sapajus apella, assembly GCF_009761245.1. Lineage (NCBI taxonomy): Eukaryota > Metazoa > Chordata > Mammalia > Primates > Cebidae > Sapajus > Sapajus apella. The sequence goes on along the minus strand of NW_022436971.1, from coordinate 6,588,691 downwards.
CCTCTCCTCGTCTGCATGTCCTGCGCACACGTACGCCAACGGCTGCATGCGCCCGCAGGGCCAGTATGCCCCCGAACTTGTGATCCCGGAAAGCAAAACACAAAACTCCGCAACGATTTCCACAAACCGCCACTAGGTTCCGGACTCGGGTACCAGCAGCACAAGCCGGCGCCTTCCTTTGCGCCTGCGTGTGGTGCATGCGTAGTAGGCGGGGAGGGCGGGGCCACAATGGGCGGTGAAGTGGGTGGGGCGAGTACGCCGAGGCTGCTGCTGCACTGAAACGCTGCGAGCAGGGAGACCACTCTAAACCTCGGATTCAGGAAGAGGACGCTGCAGGGCACCGCCCTTCACTCACGACAGCTGCCAAAGCTTCGGGTCTGCGGATCCTGTCGGTGGGGACGAACCGATTCGTGGCGCCTCAATGGGCAGATTCGCAGGGCCGGGCGGGACCAAGAAATGTGGCTACATTAGCCTGAGGTGAGGCCCATCTGTGACGTCATGAAGTTACGTAATGGATGCCTCCTTGGACCTCGTTCAGGTCCGAGGCCTCTGTGACGTCATGGTGTCTGCGGGAGGGGACTGTGACGTCACAGAGGCTTAGCGCTCTGAGTAGTGGGACGGGACGCCTTTGGACCGGCTCCAGGGACACCAGGATTCTAAGGGCTCTAGGATATCAGATTCTCAGGTTCTTGGACCTGAGATGACGTCAGGAAGCCCCAGAGCATCCATTTGCGTTCCTCCCCGTAATGTGAGCAACAAATGCCACGGCAAGGAAGTACCCGGGAAAACATGCTTTTAGTGGGTCCCTAATCCCTAACTACACTCTGGAAAAAGGAGGTAAAACCTGAAACACTCTCTCCTGGGAAAAAGCCCCTGCAAGCTGTTCTTTTCCTAGGGAGCAACTGATATCTTCCCGGAGACAGCATCTGTCAGCTCCGCGCTGAGCCCAGGGTCTCTGGCACCTTCCACCCACCCCGCCCAATAGGCTTGTCTTAGGCCAGATAGCTTTTCCACCCGTACACAAAAACCACAGGCCTAGCAGCTTTGAGAAGGGCCCCAGCTGAACTCCACCTGGCCAGCACCATGGGCCTCTTTCGCTCCTGAAAAATGGCCCCAGCAACGCTGAGCACAGGAACAGTCGGGACCAACGAAGCTAATTGTGGTGGGGAGTCCGGAGAGGAGACAGGAGCTGGGAGTTTTTAGGGATGTATTGGGAAAAAAAATTGGTGCAGGCAAGAAAAGCCACCCAGCATTTCTGGCCTTCTCAATTGCACATTTTTGTGCAACCCACAGTGAGTACGAGCAGGAAACTGGGATACTAGTTTCCAACCACATCAACCAATCACATTGTAGCCTGGAAGGGGTCTGATGGCCCAGAGGCCCAGACGGCCTTTCCACCTGCAGTTACTGTTTCTGCACAGTCTACGAATCACTAGAGCAAGCTGTAGTGAGAAGTGATCTGAGTCCACCAGGGTAACAGCAAACATCAGTAGAGCAAATAGAGGCATTCTGAGAGCACCAGGGAGTTGTCACGCAGCACCCTATCCCACCATCCATTTCCCACTCCCAATTTAAAACTCTGCACTGGAAATCTGTTATTTTGAGGATGCACACTTAATACTGATATTCAGTTGCAGACCTTGGACTGGTTGGAGGAGGGGTGACCCAAAAAAGATTGACATGGCTGGCAAACCTCCCCCTTTCACAGCATTTATAACGTCCTGAGGCCCGGGAACTGCAGAAGCATGGTGTTCTGCGGGTGGAAGGCTGCGTTCCGGGAGGTGGAGGGATGTCAGGAGCTAGGGAAGAGCAGCCATAGACAATCCCAAAGGTAGAGTCCTAGAAAGAGCCAAGGGTCTAGAAAGGGTTCCCTGTGTGTGTGTGTGTGTGTACACCCATGCACTCCGGTTGTTTGGAGCAACAACAGCCCCCTGCCTCGTGGGGCTTCATAAAGGAACCAATGAGGCCTCTGCAGTTGGCTGTAGCACAAGCTATGGTCAGGCACAAACCACACCACAACCTGCGTGCACTGCTTGGGCCCAGACCGTCGACACCACCCCAAACCTAAACCTACTGGCTAACTCCACTTCCATGTACTCAGAGTCCCCAGTTCTCAGGAATAGGGGCATCATCCTGGGCCACGCGCGACCTTGTGGACTCTCGTGGAAGAAGGATTGGGATAGTGACCAACTAATGAAGATCCCTCAGACCATGCCAGACCCAGCAGCGCCCTGCTCCTCACCCGCAGTGGCCGCTGGGGCCAGTCAAGGTTTCAGGACCAAACACACAGCTGCGTGGCGGTTTCGCAAGGTTGCGGGCAAGACTCCTTAAGGTGCCCCAAGTCCTGGGCCGCCCCTCCATGCCTGGCCAGCAGGAGGCAGCGCGGCTCTGAGCGCGGAGGGCAGGGCTCGTCCTAGCCTCCTGTGCCAGGCTCCAGTGCCCAATTTGGTTCCCAGGCCTTGACGCTCTAGCCTGCCCAGGACCGGGGAGCATTCCCGGAGGAAGTGGGAATGGGGCGGTGAAAGGCAGGAGTTTTTTAACTCCTGCATCCCTTGCCGCTTTCTCAGCCAGCAGGGCCCGGTTCCAGGCTGGGATTTTTGGTCCCTGCCGCAGGGAAGCTTAGTCCAGTCGTCGTCCGCTGCCGCCGCACTCCAGGCGCTGAAGCTGGAGAGGCCACCCTGCGCTCGGGAAAGGCCGCGGGCGCCACCGCCTGCGCGGTATCGCGGTCAGGGCGCTGGAGCTGGGGGAGCCCCGCCTCGCCCCAAGCAGGAGAGCCCTGGCGGCCCTACTTCTAAATGTGGGAAAACTAGACACCCCAGGGAATGTTCAGCTTATGGAGGAAGGACTCTTAATTTCTCCTCCTAAGTGTCCTGGGCCTCCCAGGGCGCCCGCCCCCGCCATTCCTGACAAGGCTTTACATTTGTAGGAAATCTTCGGGGGTCTAGAGCCTCGATCATAAGAGGGACAATTCCCAAGGAGAGAATTGTGTCTGAAGGATCCTAAGGGAGGGAGTGATTTTGGTTTGGGGTTCCGGGGAGGCAGCAGTGTTTGCTATTTGCAGCCCAGTGTTGGGACCCGGGGTACGGGAAACAATACAGCTCTGAGGCTCTGTGAGGGTGGTTGTTTCTCACCCCAAAGCCAGAGGCCAGGAGGGAGGCCTTCGGTTAGGGTGGGGAACGACAGTCTCTTCTCTTCTTGCACCCTAAGCGACCTCAGCACCCAGAGACGCTGGGATTTCTCACGGCCGGTGTTCTGCTTTCAGGCTTAGGTTCTTCGTAAACTCACAGCCCTTTAGAGGTGAGGAGTGGGAATGCTGAGACACTACCCCGGAGGTGGAGGAGAAAAGTAAGAAAATACATGGTGGGGCAGAGGCAGACCTACCCGGGAGAGAGGGCGTTTCTCCATCCACTTCAGCCCTGTCGTCCTAATAAGACAGGGTGGAAGGAGCGGGACATGCTGGCGTCCTGCAGAGAAACCTGGTCCTCTCAAAGAGAGGACCCACCCGGTTTTCCGCGTTTAGGAGGGAAATTACCCATCCTGCAATGCCTGTAAAATAACCGTTTATTTAATAGTTTAAAAAAAAAACTCCAGTGATAAATGTCCGTTACCGATGGTCAGCATAAAGTGCCAATCGCAATAGAACGCCCGGCTCCTGGCTGGCTGTTCCCTCGTGGTGTCTAGGCGGCAGAGGCCGGGCCCCCTGCAGCCCCCAGGCCGGAGGTCCTTGCCCGGCTGTCTGAGTCCCCGGAGCTGTTGAGCCGCAAGAGCTGGGAGGGGGCGCTCCTGGCCCCGCGGTTCCTGGGGCAGACGGCTGAAGTAGATACCGGGATTACACTTCTGCAGCCTCCGGGGTGGGGGCAGGGGCGGGAGGAGGAGGTGGGAGGTGCCAGTGCGAAGGACTTCGTTGCTTCTCCCTTCTCCCCTCACTTTCCGCAGTCAGACTTAAAGCTTATATGGTCAAAGACAAAAATAAAAATGAAAACGTATAAAATAACAATAGAAAAAGTAATACTTCTGGGAGAGGCGCTGCTGCGGCTCCACGGAGCTTTCGTTCTTTTTTTAAATGCAGTTTCCTTTCCGCCACGTGAGTACCGCCTTTTGGCCAAGAGTTTAGCCGCGTCCTAGGGGAGCAGCCGGGTTGATCTGGGTCTAGGCCCCGGACGGGGCTCTGAAGTGCCGCGTGCGCCAGGGACCCAGGGGACAATGTTGGAGAGGTGGAAGGTCCTGAACAAGCGCCTCTCCCCTGCCCGCCAGAGTTAGGCTTCTGGTCCCTCTGGAGGAGAGGGCCGCCGGGCCCAGGGTTCTTGTGACCCAGAGGCTCTATTTAGCATTTGATCTTGGAGGTTTTGAGCTCCTTCACCTGTGAGTGTAGCGTCTTGTGGACAGCGAGAGTCCTGGACTGGCAGAATCCTTTCCCACACTCTTGACACTTGAAGGGCTTCTCTTTGGAGTGAATATATCTGAGGGCAGAAACAGAGTTCATCCTCGCAAAATGATGCAATATTATAAACAATTGCCCAAGATCCCCTCCCACTATGGGGCACTTGCCCTCAAAGGAAAAGGGCATTGTCGGGTACCAAGTGTGGATGGGACAAAATGTTGATGGGGATGGAGTGGGGAGGAGAAAGAGATGCTTTAGCAAAGTCTGATCCTTACATGGGTTCAGTTACCTGCCTTCCTGCTGGGCAGGAGGGGCAAGCTTGGCCTCCTTATAAGGCCTGGGTCAACACTGAAGACGAGTTAAGGGAGCTGGGGTCAGAAAATTTGCTTGACCTGCACTGTCCAAGATGGTGATAAGCACACACTAGCATGTGTGCTTATTAAATACTTATTAAATTACTTAAAATTAAATAAAACTAGTTTCTCAGGTGCACTATTACATTTCAAATACTTAACTGTCATATGTGTCACATGTCACATTTCCTTCACCGCAAAACCTTCTATTGGACAGCCCTGAGGATGGAGGAAGCGGGGTGGAGGAAGCTATGTGTTTGTCTGGAGCTCACGGAGACCTCACTTAATCTTGGGTCCTATTTATTCCCACATTTCCTGAACCCATGCTCCAAAACCTATCCCTGGGTCTCCTAGGCTTTCCTTCTTGATTTTAAAGAATTTCCTGAACCTCCAGAGGCTTGGAGCCAGTAGGGGGTCTCAAGAATCTCGTTAGGGAGGAAGATGGTGGGGCCAGAGGCAGAGAGCTCTCTCTTGGGCCACCCGCATTGCCGCACCTGTGGTCTCGCAGGTGGTCTTGCCTCCGGAAGGCTTTGTGGCAGATGTCACAGGTGTAGGGCCGCTCGTCAGTGTGCGTCCGCTCATGGATAAGTAGGTTGTAGGACTTGGTGAAGTGGCGGCCACAGAACTTGCAGACGAACTCCTTCTTGGTCTTGGAAGGCAGACGTCCCCTTGTGGGTTTCTTTTCTGGAGACAGCTTGGTCACATCGAGGAGGGCGCCTAGCCCACCCGCAGGGGAGCCTGGGACCTCCCCGCGGCCAAGCTTGGCCGGATCTTCTTGCGTTGCGGCCAAGGCCAGGTTGGCGAAATCAAAGCGCGGCTTGGTCTTGAGCGCTGGAACGCTGCTTCCAGCGGTGATCTCGGGCTTGGGTTGAATAACATGAGGGAACCAGGGAAAGGCGGGCAGCTGGAAGCGCGCGTCCACCAAACTAGACACGGTGCCTGGCACTTTGGAGAAAGAAGAGCGCGGCAAGTGCATGGCCGGGTAGCCCAGCGTCCACTGATGCAGGTGCACAGCATGCAACGCACTGAAACCATACAGGTTGGGCAGATGGTCCGAGGGTACTGTGGGGAGGCCGTTCACTGCCTGAAGGAAGGAGTAGTTGGTGAGCTGCAGGGAAGGGTGGATGGGCACTGGCGCCGGCAAGGTTTTGCTGCCCATTTTGGTAGTTGCAGTGGCTTCTCAATCCGGATCTGCAAAGAAAAGAAGGCAAGGGCATGGGGAGGAATAAACAAGTTCAGGGTGGGTCGCCTTCCTCCTGAATTCCAGCCCAGCCACACCCTCTCCTCACACCCAGCGCAAAAGAGTGTCTAAGACCGTACTCTCAAAACACACTGAGAGTCTAAGACCCCACCCTCACAAAGGGGGTGGCAATGTAAGATGCAGGGGAGCCCTCTTTTCAGAACGCTCGCTGGTCTGAGGGCTTTCTCCAAATGGCCTCTGGCAGTCACGCAACTTGATGGAGAGAAGGGCCTACTGTATACTGTGTACAAGACACTGAGAAAGGCACAAGCACAGGAAAATTGGCCAGTCCTGTACAAACTGACAGCCAGGTAAGCCTGAGTCAACACGGAATCACAATCTCCTGCAAAGATAACAGGAGCTGGGGAACACATTTACACATTTATTTGCAGATAAACACAGAAATGCACACGTAGATTCACACGTTTTGAGGCAAAATTGACAAGGTGCAAAGACTGGTACAACCAGTGTTTTATAGCACAAAACTGGCTTTAAAACACACACACACTCACACACACACACACACACACACGATCACATTGCACTCATCAAGAGTCTCACAAAAAACACACATACACATGCACAAAAATACATGCACCTCCTGGCTCCCATTTGCTAAGATCTTCTGGCTGACCTTCTATTTGGCTTCCAGAAGCCCTGTCATCTTTCTCCTCAAATCTCTCAGCTTTGACTTTAAATCTGCTTCCCTACCTTAATAAGTGAAACCTGTTGGCCCCACTCTCTGCAGCTGCTTGCGGACTGACTCCCTGCCCTGCCTTAGCCCTCGGGGACCATTTTGCTTTCAAGAAGGGTGCTGATACCCATTGTTTGTGCAGTCACAAACAAGGGGGCTTTAGTGTCCCGACTCCCCTAAAGAAAAGGAGAGCTGGGTCTCTGTGTTGTCAGCATGTTCTTGTGTGTGGTGAGCCATGGGCAGGTGGCTATGCCTATGGGAAAGAGCAAGAGCCAGGCCTCCATTCTTGTGGTCTGTGTACCTCCAACTGCAAGGTCAAGGAGCTTGAGCAGGGCCAGAGGAAAGCCACTCTGAAGTGATCAGGGGCTGGCATCTCCAGACCTCCTTGACCATGATCTCCAGCCTCCATGGAACCATCTGTGCTCTGCAAAAAGGCCTTTCATCTCTACCCTCCCAGACACACGTAACTCAGATGTGTCCAATGGAGGAAAGAACAGGGTGAGCAAAGTCTAAATTGTCAGGGATCCTTGGGAAGCCCAAGCACTGAGCTCCTGGCTGTTAGCTTGGGGGTCCTTAAGAAGTCATTGTCACAGCAGGGTCCTTGGGACTCCCTTCTCTTGCCAAGCCTCAATCCCCTGCTGTTGACTTCTTCCTTTACCTTTCATTACTCTCCTCTTTCTAGGTCCTTTGCTCTAACATGGAGTAATTCCCCTTCCCTGGGATGCACTGGCCTCTGCTCTGCTCCCTAGTTCAGTGTGTCTCCTCTCCCCAGGTTGAATTGACCCTCAGCCTAGGGCAAGACCCAGGCATAGACTCCTCTGCCTTTCGCTGCAGTGAGGCTTTCAAAGCCTGGCTCTGTCCAAAGATGTGCAGTGCCTTTTTCCCAGGAGGAATGAGGAAATGTTGACCCAGGAAACCTTTTTCTCCTGGAACTGGCAAGGGGGTCACTGGCTGTGTGGTGGGACCTAAGGAAAGAGGGCTTCCTGGGAATAGGGTGTAAAAACACCATGAGCTGGCAGCGGTTTGCCGGCGCAGTTTAAATTAGCACTCGGATAAAAATTGCTGCAATGAACTCAGCCTCAGGGCGGGAGAAGGCTGAGCGACCTGGCCTCTGAAGCAGAGCGCTGGCCCTGCCGGCAGCCTGTGGCTTCAGCAACGGTCATCTCTAAGCCCAGATCGTGGGACAAACTGAGACTATCCCAGAGCTTGGACACAAAAAGAAGTAAAAATTGGGCCAGAGAGGAAGTTGGGACCGTTTTGGGTTGGGGAATGGAAAGGAGGAGAAGACTCGCTAATTTCAAAGGTCAGCCTGGACTTAGGTGAGATGAGCACTCTTTGAATTGCTGTCACCTCTTCTTCCCTTCGAGGCTGGAAATCAGATCCTTATCTCCAGGTCCCAGGAGCCTGCTGGGCGCTGCTGAGGCTTCCTCCTGCTCCTCTGGTGCTTGGCCTATCCAAGGCCAAGCCAGCGGCCATGGCTGTGCGACTCTGGGCTGCACAGGAGCCCGAACCCGCTCCGTGCCTGGGTGGGAGAAACCACCAGCCTCGTTAGGCCTTTCCTCGCCTTCTTCCTAGGAGCGGAGATAGGAGCAGTCTTGGGCGCCGTAGTGGGTGCTGGGAAGGGGGAATGCTTGCAGCTATAATGGTTCCTGGGAGCCAACCTTTCCGGGCTATCTGCCCGATCTTGTTTTCTCCAACACTACATTTATTTTCTTCCCCGACCCAGCCCATTCCTTGTTTTCTGAAGCATTCTGAAGCCAGAGTTCCCCAGGCTCCCGCCAACTACTTTCCGGGACGAAATTCGTTCGAAACGTGGCTCTTGGGCCGAAAGCACGATCCGGTTTCAGTAGGTCAGCTAAGAGAAAAACTCAATCTCACCCTAGCCTCTCCAGCCAGAAAGGATGAGCGAACTCCCGGCCCCTCCGGCTCTTGTTTCCCAGACCCCGGAACCCCAGGGCGAATGTTTTCGATCTTTAAACACAAGTTGGAAAACCCTTCCCCAGGGCAGGCACTCATTCCTCAAACATCTCGGGCCTTGGAACCTGAGAGGAAAGAGTAAGGGGACCCGACCACGCACAGCAGACGCAATTCACGCTCAGGATCCCGGGTCCCTGCGCAGTGTGGGCACTCGCGTTCCTCGCGCGGTGGAGCGCCAATCCCGGGTCTGCCGCCAGTCCTATACCAGGCATTAATGAAGTGTGCAGTCTATTAAAGTGGTTTATTCGGGGCTAATTGAGCGTGAGCAAGTTAACTGCTTGCATTAATGAGAATGGGAGCGAACTCCACGAGCTTGCGCCTGGGGGAGCCCAGCAGCAACCCAAGAAAATCAGCCTCGACATGGAATCTCCAATGAGTGGTGACAGGCGTCCGGACCTCCAGGAAGAGGACTGACCGGCACCGGATACTTCTGTAGCATTCTCTCAACAAACGAGATCTAACAAACCCATTGGCGAGGCAGCCGTCCGACTGAACTTAAATGTCCGAGGCTTCCTCGGCGATCCATCCCCCAATCTTAATAAAACAGCAATTACCACGAGGAGCCTGCGATGGAACATCTACCCGCCGCCGGTGGCTGCTAATCCCCTCCAGCCCTTCTCTTCCCTTGGGGGCTGTGAACCTGGGACACCTAGCCTTGCACGTGGTTTTGTTCTCCAGAGCCAAAGCGCAGCTCTTAGCCTGGGTGAAATTTACCAAATTATGGCAACAAAGAAACCCTCGCGGCTACTTTACATGTAGAGAGCCCAACCCGCTACTGCCTGAGCTGCTGAAAAAGAACTGGACGAGGTTTTCCATTCGTATCAGAGAAATTTCGGAGGAGAAATTAGTTCAGCAGGCAGCCCCTCGCCCCTTTCCCCCTTCTTTCTCTCCCGACGGCTGGTTTGAGGGACAGTCAGGGGAGTAACAGAACCTTTCCAATCCCCAGCCCTGAGACACTGCGGCTCCATAGTTTCCACTAGTGCTGTATGTGGGTCTCGAATTGGAAAGCAGTGCTTGCGCACCACTGGCATTGCCTCCCTGCACCAGGACAATCAAAGGTTCTGCTCCAGGCCTTGACGACACAGAGCAATCGTCCTACAGAAAATATCCCGAGGTCAGAGCGCGAGTGCGAGGCGGGGATCAGACTCGTGGCCCTGCGCTCTAGGGTCTAGTCGGCCTCACACCAGAGCGCAACTCCTCAAAAGACAAACTTGAACGAAAGCACTACCGGGCTGGGGCATGCACCTGTCTCTGAAGCGGTAGACTGCGGCTGTGGCCATTCACTCCCTCTCTCTTCCTTCTTCGTCAGCCAAGGCGTCAGCCAGAGCTGGGAGCGCGTCTCGGGAAAGTTTGTGCCCGCTGAAGTTGCTCTGGTTTCTTAAAGGGGGCCCACAGATTGACTTCCAAAGTCCGTAGGCACCTCGCCCGGGATTCCGCGGAGCCAGGTGTGCTGGAGGCAGTAGTGGAGACCCGCCCCCTCAATCCCCGGAGGTCAGAGGCCAAGGACCCCGCGTGGGAAGTCCTGAGCCAGCGCCCCCAGCCACCCTGCTCTCACTTTCACAAAAGTTCTGCAGCATTCGTTTGGCAAAGAGCTTCCTTCGGGGGTACTGAGAGAGAGGAGGCACCCGCCGCGCAGTGATAAGAAACCTGGGAGTCCTGCCCGCATTCGCCTTGCTGAGCCCTGGCGCCCAGGACTGCAGTTACCTTGTTCAGCAGAGGTCCCGGGGCTGAGCACGTCTCTGGGGCTTTAGCTGGAGGGGACCGGGGAAGCTGGAGGCGATGGAGCCCACAGGCGCGCCGGGAGCTCTAGAGCCCCGACTCCTCTCCTGCCGCAGGAACTCCAAGCGCAGGACACGCGGGAGCGAGCGCTCAGCAACCCCGGGTCCTGCCCGCCGGGGATGGTGAGCCTCGCTCGCGGCTCCCTCGCTGGGTCTGAACCAGGAGCAGCTGGGAACGTGCCGGGGAGAGGCCGAGCTCCGACTCACTCATCTCTTAGCACCGAGCCGCCTACTTATTTTAATCCACCACCCTCCCTCCTTCACCCCCCACCCCCGCCCCTTGCCTCAGGATTCCTCCCCTCCCTCCCCTGCCCCCCAACCCTGCCCTGCGCCTGCGCAATGAAAGACGAAGTTTTGCTGACCCGGGCAGCCCTCTTTGGCAGCTGCGCTCGCTTGGACCCGGTCTCTCCCGACCTACATCCCCTCCTCTTCTGTCCTGCGCGACCCCTTCTGCCTTTTTTAGGTCCAGAAGGGCACGTTTGGCGCGCTAGATGAGACGGTTCCTAGCAGATGAGAGCGGGCTGGCACCGCACGTTTCGAGGTCCTATGCTTGGGCTCCTAGGACACAGCCCGTGCTCTCTGGGAGGAGGGAGGCAGGGGCACGAGCTCTGTGCGCCGGGATCCCCACACTGCGGCTTGGGTTTCAACGCATTTTGGCGCCTGACAGAGTCGCCTTTCCTCCTAGAATCTCTTTCCAGAGGCGGCAGACGCCGAGTGTGAAGCAGCTCCTGGATATCCAAGCGTGCTCGGGGCCAGGGTGGTAACCCAGGCAGCGCTGGTTAATTTCTAGTGCGAGAGGACCAGGGTCACCGAAGCAAGCGAGCTGTAACATCCGAGTGCATATGGCTCAACCCAGACCCTACGTTGTGGAGTCCAGTAGAAAGATCAGAGAGTAGGGAAAGGAGGTCAGGAAACTTACTTTCCTGGGGCCCAGAACTCTCTGAGATTTCACCCCCAATGCACGGTTGCACTCTCGACTCACGTATGCAGCACTGGCAAGCCAGGCGGGCTGCAAAGTTGTCAGTTCCAAGGCCTCTGAGTCAAGGAGCTGGTTCAGGAGTTTTGAATCAGAAAGGAATCAGAGTTCTGGACATTAAAAATTCTATCTTCATTGCCTAGACCTTATGGAAGGTGCCAGCACCCCCTTGACTACTCATTTCCAAAAGATGACCTCTGGCTGACCCCAGCCCAATGCCTCCCTGATGCCTTTCTGGAATGCCCTTCCAGGTCTTGGGTTTGGCACTGGAAGAGCCACTGGTTTCCAGGGACTTGAGCGGGTCCAGATCACACAACTTCACTCCCTGCCTTTGCCCCAGAGTTGCTGCTGAGTGACTCTTGGAGATGGATCCTAGCTTCTGTGGATCTCTAAGTATTGGTACTGCTATCTCGACGAGCTTCTGGTATCTCCAGCTTTGGTTTGCAAAGCCAATCTGATTTTCCTGGGAGATGAAGAAGGTTGTAATACCTGACCCAGAGAGATGGTAATGGAGACCCTCTCCCCAAAAGGCATAGTTGAAAGAGGGTTTCCTTATATCCCCAGGCCTTTAGAAAAGAATCTAGCCTCCAATCTCTGGGTAAGTTTGTCTTGTTTGAGGAGGAGTAAGATGGGGTGCAATCTTTGCTCAAAGGAACAGCTCTTACCCAGTGCCCCAAGTTAGTGCAGAAGTAAGAGATTCACATAAGTTTGTTTGTCCATGCTCCTGGAATCTTAGCAGTTGCTAGAATGCAGTGACATTCTTGCCAGAGTGAGAACACTTGGAGAAAAAGGGAAGTGAGATCACACCACCTTCCTAGAGCTTCCAGAACAGCAAGCTTCAAGAGTAAGGAAAGGCCTAGAGGGAAAGTCTACACAGGGCAATGCTGAACTTTTCTGGCTTCCACCTTGGGCACAGAGAGTGTGTTTGTACCAGCCTCAGGCTCTCCAAATAAGCAAAGCTTGGAGAAACTCCATTACCAGTGGTAAAAGTTAAGAAGAAAAAAAAAAATGTCCACACAAGAGGACCTCTGGCTGTCCAGATCACTTAAGAACATTGGCTGGTCATTAGGGTAGGATGGAACCTCCTGGGGTATAAACAACCAATCTCCAGCTATGCACCCCTTACAGCTCAACTGTGTTTCTTTTATGTTTCTAGTAGTCTTTCTCTTCTAAAACAGGGCCCTTGGCCAGTGTGCCTCAGGACTTCAGAAAGCTCCAAGTAGTAGGATCCCTTAAGATCAGGAATACTTTCTCTCCAAGAAAGCTCCAGGTAGTGATCCCTCTACTACTTGGAGCTTTCTTGGAGAGAAAGTATTCCTGATCTTAAAGAAGAAATATGCAACCAAATTTGTTTCACCGCTGCTTTGCCAGATTATCTTGAAAACTGATCCTGACTCAGGTCTCTAGAACTTAGTGGATGTAGAGCAGGGTGTTCGAAGCAAGGTTGCTGTTGGTTCCCCAGGCTGTGCCTCCTAGAAAAATCATGGCCACCTTTGCCTGGACCTGGTCAGCAGGGACAGAACAGGACAAGGCCAGAGCATATCTGAGCCCTGGCAACGAGGGCCCTCCACCAGGGCTCACCTGTTTCAGAAGCCTGTCTTCAGAGAGGAGCCTTGTAGGTCGCTGACAATGCACAATCTCAGAAAGGAGGATAACGAAATTCAAGAATTGCTAGGAGCTGAAAAGTCCTCTATCCTACTCTGAGCTCCCAAGGGAGTGACCCGCAAACCCTGGCCTCGATCTCCGCAGGAGGCCAACCAGAGTCAGGGTTCCCTCTGGGCGGAGCAGTCAGAAGGAAGCCCACAAAGCTAAGGTCCCTTATTGCCGTCAGTGCTGAGGTATCCCCTTCCCCGCCCATTTAAGAGAAATTGATCACATCCAGCAGGTCCTGGGTCCCAGCGCCGTGTGCGGACTGCTGCTTGGATGGATTGACAAAGACAGGACCCAGGACACCTGAGGGCAACAAGGGTACTTTTTTAGCAAGGTCAGATTTGTTTAGGACTCGCGAGGACGTCACGTTTCGAATTTGGTAAACGTCCTCTGTAGCTAGGACCCAACAGTTTTGCCCTCCTGGAAACCCAGTGAAGGTGATAAAACTCCCATCTCATTACTGGGAGTCCAGCGCACTCCGTCACCGCGGCTGCAGCCTCTGCTAGCTCTGAGCCTGAGTACTCCAGCCGGCGCGAACTCCGCGGCGGCTCTTTCTGGCTCTCTCGCTCACTGCCTTCGGGGCGGAACCGCGAGCGCCCAAGTGGTCCCAGTCTCGACTGGTTCCGGGCAGCCTAGAAGAAGGGTCCCCACAGTAGAGACCAAGCCTCCAGCTCTCTGTCCCGCGCTCCGCCCCACGTCCCGCCAGTGGGTGTAAAGTCCATCCAGGGAGCGATCCCCGGGTCTGCCCGGGCCTCCGGGCTATGGACCGCGCTGAATCCAGTGTCGCAGCAAGCTTTACTGCCGCCTTTTCCTGGCCAAGTCTGGGGTGGTGATGGCCGCTGCTCACCTCTCCACGCCAACCCCAGCCCCTCTCTCGATTCCTGCTCATTGAGAAAGAAAGCGACCCAGCCTGTCTTCGGAGTGAAAATGGAGCAGCTTCCAGAAAATTAACTAGAATGTGGTCTATATTGCTTTGACGTGTTTTGGATTAAAAAAAAAAAAAAAAATCAACCCCACCTCTCCGCATCCCATGGCCTCAAAAAAAAAAAAAAAAAAAAAAATCTCATTCTTTCAAATGGAGTTTGCTCACTCAGCACTTGCGAATTTTTGCTTCCAACGCAACTACTTCCTGCAACTACTTTGCAGGCAATTGGGGGTCTGCTCCTTAGAAACCCCTTATGCATGTACAGAGCTTTCAAATAACCTGGAGATTTAGGCGTCCCTCTGTATTCATTTAGTTGATGGATAGTAATGGCTCAATAGTTCCTCTGGAGCCATTACGGTCAATCAGGTCAAAATCCTGCTTGGGGGTGGAAAGGATTTTTAAGCACGGGAGGTAGGTAACAGGACTCCTGTGCACATTTGTTCAGATAACACCCCTGATAACATAATGCAATCCAGGGTCCTTAAGAGAACAGATGCCAGGTGAACGCAAGAGCGGGTGTTTTTTTGTTGTGACAGCGACAGGCAAGTTACAGTATCAAAACTGAAAGGGAAAGTGAACTGTTTTTCCAGGCAATTCCCGTTTGGTAAGTTCTTTACGAGCACACAAATACCACTCTCTTTTCACCTTAATAAATGTAACAATACATACATACACACACATATATATGTATATATCTACCTTTGGTTTGTAAAAATATCTGAAATGAAGCACAAATACGAGCATGGAATTACATGAGTTCTGGGCATGCTACCATCGGGAAAATGGAATGACAGTGTCTTCTGTAGGGAAGATCAAATGTGAAATGTGTGTAAAAGACGGCGTGGGTTTTTTACTTTTTACTCAAATTTGAGTTGTCAGATTATTTTAGACACATCCAGATCTATGTGCTAAGGTGACTGAACTTTTCCTTTTTCCGAGGCGTAAATAAGTGCATTAGAAACAAGGCAATGTCTCATCAGCCGGGGATGCTGGAGAACAGTAGTTTGAACGGAATAGTGGATCGTTAGGGTGGAGCCCCGCTGACAGAACCACCTACTTGCACCCGCGGCGCGGGGTCCTGCCGGGCTGCACCGGCAGCGGACGGCGCTGGAGGAAGGAGCGTTAGCGGTAATTAAACATTTCCAGACACCGGTGCGTTATTATCTGCAGAGCGATTTCCGGCGACGGGACTCGGAGAGAGTCCGGCTGGAGGTTTCGGGATTCTGGGACGCAATCCTAAAGAAAACGTGCCCCCTGCTGGCGAGCCAGCCACATCTCGGGGCCCCTTCCTGGAAAACTCGCAAACCCGCAGTATTCGTATTTGACTTTGCCCAAGAGTGTTTTAGTTCTACAATTTTTCTTTTCTCAATTACGAAGTTTGCTGTTACTCGTTTAAAAGTACGCACAGGCTTACCCTTCCAAAGAGCAAACGGAGGGGGATTTCCTTCTCGCCACGGGGTTTCTGTTTCCCTGCCCCAAACCAAAGGTCGCTGCTCTCAGATGGATGAGAGTGTTTGTTTGTTTGTTTGTTTGTTTGTTTGTTTTTAAATGATCCAAAATTCCTAGCAACTATCTGCCGCCGTTCGCTTCTCGTCCCGGGAAGATGATTTGCAAAGATCTACTGGGACCCCTTCCTGCATTTGCCAGCTGGGTCCTCTTGTCCCTCCGGGCACACCCGGAGGTGAGAAGGGTCCCCTCCCCGCCGGTGCCTCTCTCCCCAGCCCCTCTTAGGTCTGCACTCCCTGCTTCGGATTCCAATTCCTGGCTTTCTGAAGAGGCACGGGAAGAAAGAGAGGGAGTCTGTTTCTGTGAGTCAATTTCCCTGAAACATGTGAGGTTTCCTAACCTCTCCTTCCTCCCAGACCATTAGATTCCAGTTCCTTTGCTGCTTCCTTTTTTTTTTTTTCCAGATTTCTGTACAGAATATTGGAGTAGGACTCTCTCTTCCTTCTCATCATAACTGGGTTTTCAGATAGAGACCTGAAGAGAGAAATCCTAAGAATTTACCTGTTAACAAGCTCTTCAGTCAATTCTCTATCTACAGAGGACTATGCCACATTGCATAGGCCGAGTTTCTAAAGTGTCAGGCCCACTTATTGGAGCAAAATACCCAGAGAAAACAAGCAAAGGAAGGGCAGAGAGAAAGACAGATTCCCTACCTGCTCCCAGTTTTTAAGGAGGAAGGCTGTGTCCTCCTGCTTCCCATCACTCACTTTTCTCCTCTGAGGTAGGGTCTCCCACTTCCCTATTCTGAGCTTGCAGCGGGGGGTGGAAAGGGAATGGACCCAGCTTAGACATTCCAAAGAATTACTGCACTCACCAACCCTCCCTAAGTGATGTGAAGTGGGCGGTGCCTCAAGTAATACATGAGTAGAATTATCCACTGAATAGAAGGAGGCCAAGTGCTTCTTCCTCCTTAGTATTTGTACCAGGGGGCTTCCTGACTTCAGACTGTCACCCTGAAGAGGTTCTGAGCCCCCAAAGCAGTGGCCCAACTAAAAGGGATGCTATGCCCCCTGGGTAACTTGAGAGGCATCCTACTGGATGCAGCTTTAATACCTGATGTTCCTCTACCAAGTGCAACTTAAACTTAAGCCTCAGCTTTGGGGAGATGAGAGGGATGGCAGGATGGCAGGATGACAGATCAGAATTGAGAATGTTCCATAAAGGGAATAAATACAGCAAGCTGGGAGGGGACCACCCTATCTGCTAAAAAAAAATCTCTCTCCCTTTCTGATTTCTAGGAAGTTAAACTCAGGAGGAGGAGTCATATTTGGGCGTCTGAATTATATCACAATGTAGTAGAGATTCTGCATACAGTGGAAAGCCACAATCCCTTATTTCAGCCATCCTCAAAAGACAGATATCCTTCCTCCATGGTCAAAGTTCGAAGTGGGGGGGGGGACACTTGAAATTCCAGTTCCCACCATAACTCTCTTCCTGGGTGACTCCAGGCAAATGAATTTGTTGGTCATATCTCTAATTCCCTATATGAGAACCTTTCCATGGAAAAGAAAAGCATTTGCTGAAACACTTGAAGTAGATGCAAAACACACAAAAAAAGAAAATATATATTAACATATGATTTTTCACTTCAAAATGACCAATGGTTGGGTTCTTTTAGTATATTTAGATATTTTCTTTCATATCACATGTCCACAATAAAGAAATGGAGATAAAACTTAAAACTAAAGTATTATAATCTATCTATTCCAGATAGAGATTTTTCTGGAACCGTGACTTGGTTTGCCAAAATTTCCTTCTATAAAAAATATTTCAGGAGCCTACCTAAAGAGGAATAAGCCATGTATTGTAGTCAGGATAGTTCATTCTTAATTTTCAGAGAAGATAGCTGGTGGGAGCCGTGCCAGGCTATCACAGCCATACAGACAGAAAAAGAGATTGGTTCTCAGTGCCCAGGGTCCTGCACAGGCAGCAAAGTGACTGGGAGCAGGAATGCCACTTCAGGATGCCTGGCATAGGGCATTTCAGTCTTGGCCAACTTGTTACAAGGGCCACCTGCTGAGGAAAGGGAGGGCCAGGAACATACCCCAATTCAGCTCAAGGGCAGGTCAGTCAGCTAGTTCCTGCCTGTGTGGTATCTGGTATCGGAGAGTTAAGGTGTCAGTGTTTTAAGGAGGTGCTTGTCAAAAGTCCTGTGCCAGGAGATCACCCAGAGAGTTTGTCAATATGCAGATTCCCAGGCCCTAGAAATGGAAGGAAGCCTCGGAAGCCCAGCACTCTGATTCAGGAGGCCCACAGTGGACCTAAGAGTTAACATTTTCTAAAAGCTCCACCGATGATTCTGACACCAATGGTCTTTAGAGCACATACCTACTGAGAAACATTAGTAAAGAACAATTTTAACCAGTAGGGTCTGGGTCTTGCTAAGGAGAATCCCGAGGATTGAAATTATCCAGACTTAAATAAATGGATTTTTATTAAAGCATTATATACCCTTAAGTATGTTTCCTCTTGTAAATCCCTTTTTCTTTATCTGTAAGAGATAAGGACCAGACCTGATATTCATCAAAGGCTTTCTTAGCTCGTAATCTTGAAGACAGCACTGGCTACTGGGGGCTGAAGGGTGATGTGGGGGCAAGGCGCTTGGGTTTTCTTCCAATCATATCATGGAGGAGGCTCCCATGCTGCCCTCATAAGGGTTTATCCTAGTGAGTAAACACCCCAGGTCTTGGGAAAATCTAAGAGAAGTCATTTTTGCAGAAAAGCTCCCTTGAAAACAGAAAGAGAAGACAACTCAGGAGCAAAGCTGCCCTCCAAAAATAGGTCAAACAGAGGCCAAAGGGGATCCATAGTTTCAGGCCAGTGGAAGTTAACTTTAGTGTTGAAGCGTTGATTGCATATGTGGTAAGAGGAGGGAAAAAAGGCCTCTAAAGTCACTCAGTAGGTTTTTTGTTTTTTAACCCATGGTTTGTTCCATGAGTATCATCAGAAACTGCAAAGAGAAGGAAGGTGCCACCAGCTCAATGAGGAGTCCTTGATTACGCATTCACCCTGCACATTTCAGATTTTCTCAAAGGAT
The DNA here is from genome assembly GCF_009761245.1 of Sapajus apella. Classification (NCBI taxonomy): domain Eukaryota; kingdom Metazoa; phylum Chordata; class Mammalia; order Primates; family Cebidae; genus Sapajus; species Sapajus apella. The sequence continues at coordinate 6,570,174 of NW_022436971.1, read as the reverse complement.
TTCCAGTTATTCATACACAGAAGCAGTCCAGAGAGCTGTATGGTACTAGGATAGCTGATTATTCTTGCGTCACTTAGGGTCAGGACATGAGGCACTCGCCAACATGTTTGTTGCTGCTGTTGCTGTTATTTTTAATGCTTTTAACAGTACTTCTCAACTTTGTTTTGGCAAAACTCACTTTACATGTCTATTGGTTTTAACAGTAGCATAAAGTGTTGTATATGAGTTCTATCAATTGTTGTCACCTATCGCACATATAGATGAGGTAATGTTTGCATGTCTTCTAAAGTGTTTGTAAAGATTTCCTTAGGATCAGTGTATATAGGACCCTGGTTTAACAGAAAGGTCCAGTGATGTGATTTCTGTCATAGAGGAGCCAGGGCTCCTGAGCAAACATGGCTTCACCTCCTGCAGGAGATGCCATTCTGACACTCCTGTTTTGTTAAGGAAGAACTGAGGCCCAGAGGTCTTTCTGAGGCTGTGCCCTGCCTCATGAGTGTGGTCCTAGAAATGGAAGGAAACCTCAGAAGTCAGTAGCGGGACACAGTTCTTCCCAGGACCCACTCCTCTCCAGAGCCTGGCAGACCCTGAGAGCCAGCATGAGCTTCACGAATCCTCTTAGCAAACTGAAGCGTCAAGATAATGATTATTTCTTCTTTATGTCTGAGGCGATTGCGGCTTGGAAATGTTACATACTTTTCCCAAAGTCACATAGCGAGCTAGTCTGGAGCCAGGACTTAAACCGAGGTATGTTTGATTTTAAGACCCAAGCTCATAATGGCAGCACCCTGGTTACTTAGTGTGGTCTTCCAGTGACATTTGCATGCTGAAAATGCAGAAGCCCAGGCCATGTCCCAGGCCTATGGCCTGCTGCTCCCTTAGGTATGCACATGCATGTTTGCAGTGTATACCATTCGGACCTCAGGCCCAGGCACTAGCTCTTCTCAGTGTCTTTGTTTTAATCTCGGCTTCTAGAACTGAGAGATAAAGCTACAAAATCATACCCAAAGCCTATAGACTAAAGCTTAGAAAGATTGCAACATCAAACTGGGTGCCCTACAGAACCACAAACCCTAAATCTGCTGCCTCTTCTGCTTTGGCCTGACAGTAAGCAGTCTGGGCTGGCCAGCAGCCTCTCTCTGGCCCTTCTACGTGGTCACTACCCTCTCCTGGCACCCGAGGTTATGGTGCCTAAGCAGAGAGACCACTGAGAAAGGTAAGAAGCTTCTATGTAAGAAAAGGCATGCTTCAGGTCTTATAGATGGAGGATGAGGAGTGTAACTGAGTAATTTGAGGAGCAATGGAATCTGCCTCTACCTCCTACCTCCTAGTGCAAGATAAAATAACAAAGGGCTCAAACAATAATAATAATAGTAATAATAATAATAACAAAGCGCTCGTAGGATCTTCTTTGGTGAGCCAAGCATTTACCCAGTGACATATATATTATTAATGATAATTGCACATGAGTAATGCATTGTTCACACGTAATTTTGGCAAAAGCAACATGTTTTAATTCAAAAGACATTGAACTGTGCAAAGGATTGATAACTCCCAAATCAAAAAGTTACTAAATATACACTCTTATTTGATTACCCAAATCTCTGCCAGCCTCACCATGGTCATTGTATTATCACCAGTTGATATTCTACCAACCAAACAGAAGCTAGTTACTGAAAGTGTGCTTCATCTTCTCTTCAACCTCTGCTCTTTAAAATCGAATGCAAAAGATGCCTAAGTTGAGGCAAAGTGGTGAGCACACAGCTGTGAATATTACAGAGCAGCATGAAATCAGTACAGGGTCTTGGCAGTATCATCTCCCCCTTTTGGTATTGTCTACCTCTCCAAGAGCCCAAAACTTCCAGGCTGGCCCTGTCCGACACCCTCTCTTATCCTGAGGTTTGAGGGGTGGCAAGTATCACCACATCAAGGGGGGATGTGCATTTTAATGGCAGGATCTGGAAAGAATCATGTTTAAGCTTTGGGCTTGGCATAGAAATGGTACAATTGCCTCTGTTTTAAAAAGGGCAGAATATAAAACGTTGGAGGAACCTTAAACATATCATCTTTGATACTCCCATTTTACAGATGAGAAATTGAACCCCAGCAATGTGATCTACCCAGTAATACCACTGCAACTCAGAGCTGGCCTTCCTGCCACCTGGTGGGTGCTCCTTACATTTTGCTCCCTGCTCCTCAAGTTTGTGATGTAGGTCTTGAAGGAAGAGGTCTTACCGAGGGCCTCCCTTTGTTCTATGTCTTCAGAGGGAGGACAAAGCCTGTGTCAGGCAGTGATGTTCCAGGTACAAGGCCTTTCATAGACCTGCAGGCACACAGCAATAGACAGATATACCCATGCCTGGGCCTGGGGTTTGGATGATTGCTCTTCAGTATAGCAGCTTTATGAAAACATTAAATGTCATTACTTATTTCTTCATGTCCAAAATGTATGCTTCAACATTTTTTTTCTCTGTAGACAAGTGTCACTTTTACTGCAATCTTCAGGCCAGATGTTCTGGGTATAAGTGGTAACAGCTGCCACGTTGGCAGAAGTGTGGCTCCAGCCAAGTCACTTTCCAAAAGGGCCCAAAAGCCCTCTCTGCGAGAACACTGACATGACAGGAGAAACCCATACCTGGCCCGCCCCGAACTGCTCAGGAAACCACTGTGAAGGCTGGAACAGGGGTATTTGGGGAGGGCAGTTTGCCAAACCGCTGGCTACATTTCCCTCTTCCTCAGTGATGAGCTGGAGTCCTGGGTAGGGAATCTGCCTCCTTCCCTTCAGGCTTCTTTCAAAGCAGTGTTTGTAGTGCCAGCACCCATTATCCACATCCTCATTGGTCTCAGGACCAAGCCATTGCCCTTACTTTCTGTCATACTTGCCACAGTCTTCTATGATCTTGAGTTGACATTCTATTGTTTTTGAATTTTGCTCAAGTTGCAGCCACCTGGTAGCATTTATCTTCTCAGTTCCCTTGAGCCTTGGCGAATTCCTCAGTGAGGTCCCATCTCAGCATCAGCATTTCCAGAAAACACAGACACAATTTTCCTTCGTCTTCAGCTAAGGCTGGAGAACTTGATTCAGCCAAAAAATAACTGTTGCCTTTGCAGTTTTGGCCCTCTGGCTGAAGGGCCTATTATCCAAGAATGCCACCCTACTGCGTCAGGTTGAATATATAAGACACATGAATATGTGGACAGACACACAGACACAAACACTCTCTCGGTACAACATAGCTATGGGTGGCTGCAGCGTGATGCTTTCTCCAAGAGATGGCGAGCTCTTTCAAACAAAGTCTTGGCTCCTTCCCACGGGAGTGAGGCCAACATTTAGTGGGAGTAAATCACTTTAAGTTTTGAGTCTGGCTAGATGTAAACTCAAAGGATGGAAAACCTTCTGGGCATGAGCTTTCCAGAAGCCAGTGGTCAGCAGAGGTCACTTGGCCCAGGGCCTCCAGGAGTGGTCCAGTAATTGCCCCTCCATCCAGGATCATGGGCCTGAGCCCTGTGAAGCAGCAGCTTCCTCCCTAGAAGGACCAAGAGGTGGTGGAAAGAGCTGGGCTTTGGAATCATGTGGAATTTGTTTCTAGTCCATGTTTCTAGAACTTCAGGATGTTCTCTTTGCCTGGATAACACGCTCCTTTTCTTCTACCTACTCATACATTATCCTCCCATCTGCTCAAGTACCACTGCCTCCAGGAACTCTCCCTCCAGCCAGCATCTTCTCCCTCTTACACGCCTATTTCATGTAATTCTCTGACTCATTTTTGGCACTTTACCACTTCCTTATTGGGCTTGGTATCTTTTACAAGGTGTTCTTGTATTTACTATAACTTTAAATGCATCTTTAACGTGTTAATTTGGCCAACTGGTCAGTTCCTTGGTAGAACTGTTTGTACTTTTTTCTTTGAATCCCTTGCAGCACTCATCAATCTTCCTTTTTACTCCAATAATTCCAGACCTCTTCCATTTATTCCATTTATGTCCATCCCCCCTCCTGTTCCCTTGTTACCCCCCAAGTTCATGCATATACCAGGATCATTTCATTTCTGTACTTTGGTTCATGCTGTTTCCCTCGTTCAGAGCGTTCCTCCCCCTTCACGCTACTCATCCTTCCTGAATCATCCTTCAGAAGCTTTCTCTGATACTCCAGCCTGAGCCAAGTCTCTCTTCTCTGTGCCACCATTGTACCTCATCACAATCCCTATTAACGCATTGCCGTATCACACAAGAAACGTCTTTTCCATGCCTGGCTCTTCTAGTGGACTTCACAGTACCAAGAATAAATGATGTGTCTTGTGCACCTCGGTTCTCAGAGCATGTAACACAATACCTGTCACATTGGAGGAACTTGATAAATGTTTGTTGACCTAAACTTAATACATTTTTGCTGAATGATTGAGTGACATTGAGGCAGCAATTCTGTGAGCTGCCATTTTTCTACCCTGGACACATATTTATCTCCTCTCTTTCCCTGCCAAAACCCCAAAGATTGCTTCACTACACTGTATAATCTTTCTGTCAGGTCTCTGACACACAAAACACATGTAATCATTCCATTATGAGGCCTGGCACTAAGTTTAAGCTGAGTGTGCAGATTTATTGAATCTTGTACCAGGAAACCAGTGAGGCAGGGGTTTAGAGGGATTTCCCAAGGGGATGTAAAATGTTCATGAGCCCTTGTACTTAAAGGCAATTCTATGCTCCTGTGGGAGCCTCAACTGTCCTTGCAGATTGCATTTCTCCATCTACTTTTGAGATATGCAGGCAGCCTACTGCTGTGGGCTGACAGGTAACAAGCAACCTGTACATTGAACACTCCCGGCAGCCCCACTTAATGACGAGAACGCATGCCACTACTGACTTACTGTTTTAGTGCAAAGACGAGCTGCATACAGTTTGAACATCTGTTCACTTGAAAGTGCATTTGGCACACTGGCTAGTTTGCTACGCTGATATGCTTGTGAGTTTCTCTTTTTGGAAAGAAAAGATGTTAGAGGCAGATGACAAGTACCAAGTGGGTATTCCAACATTCCCCAAGTATTTACCTGTCCCTTTTGACCCAGGAATGTGTGTTTTCCAACTCTTCTCCAAACTTTAAGGCCACCTCCTCTAAAAACCTTCCTCCTCTAAAATCCCACTGCCTCTAAAAAGCTTCATTGAGCATTCTGGCTCTTAGGACCCTCTCTTGAAGCTCTGAGGATGAATGGCTTCCATTGTTGTGCTTCATGGAATTGTCTTAAAAGGACAGGTTAGTGCAAAGAGCCCTGGGCTGAGATTTACAAAGTTCCCATACTGGGTCTAGGTTCCTTTGTTATGTTGGCTAAATTACTTCAAGCTGTTGCATTTTTTCACCTCCCACTGCCTTCTTCTTCTCCTTTGCTTCTCCTTTCTTTCTCCTCATGAATTTTGGAGGGGACACAAATATTCAAACCATAGTATTCCACCCCCAGCTCCCCAAAATTCATGCACTTCTCACATACAAAATACATTGATTCCATTCCAATAGTCCCAAAAGTCTTAACTCATTCCAGCATCAACTTTAAAGTCTAAGTTCAAACTCTCATCTAAGTATCATCTAAGTCAGATATGGGTGAGATTCAAGGTGTGATTTATCCTGAGGCAAATATGCCCACCAGCTGTGAGCCTAGGAAATCAAACAAGTTATGTGCTTCCAAAGTACAATGGTGGGACAGGAATAGGGCAGACATTTCCATGCCAAAAGGGAGAAATAGGACAGAAGAAAGGGGTAATAGGTCCCTACTAAGTCTAAAACTGAACAAGGCAAACATTAAATCTTAAGGCTCCAGAATAATCTTCTTTGATTCCATGTTCTACCTTCCAGACACACTGGGGCAGGGGTTGGGCCCCAGAGGTTCCAGCAGCCCCGCCCCCATGGCCTTACTGGGTAGACCCCACATAGCAGCTCACAGGGGTTAGAGTCAGGTGCCTGCAGCTATCCCAGGCTGGCATTGCACACTGGTGGTTCTATAGTTCTGGGGCCATGAAAATGACCCTGCTCTCCTGGCTTCACTAAACATTGATCTAGTGGAGACTTTCTGTGGTGGCCCTAACCCATGACTGCTAGGCATTGCTCTAGTAGTCACTCTCTGTGGTGGCCCTGTCACTGTGGCAGTTCTATGCCTGGGTCCCAAGGCTCTCTAAGGCATCTTTTGCAATTTAGGTAGAGGCAGCCATGCCTCCATAGCTTGTGTATTCTGCATGCCTGCAGAGTTAGTACCAGGTGGACACTGTCAAGGATTACCACTTGTGCCCTCTAGAGCAGCAGACAAAGCTGCATGAGCCACAGCTGGAGTGGTCAAGAGCACTGTGCTGGAATGTAAGGAGCAGAAGCTTGGGGCAGCAAGCCCCAAGGTCCTACAGGGGCACTGAGTTTTTTCTTTGAAATCATTCTGCTCTAAAGACCCTAGCAAGCTGAGACTGTGATGGGAGTGGCAGCCTGGAAGATCTCCGATATGCCTTCAAGGTCATTCTTCCATTGTCCTGATTAGTAGCACCTGTCTTCTACCAAGCTGTACAAATGTTCTCATTAAACAGTTGTTTGGCCACACCCTTGGTGTTTTCTCCCAAACATGCTTTTTATATTCTGTACACTATTGTGAAGGCTGAGAATTTTCCAAATCTTTAAGTTCTTCATTCCTTTTGATTATAAATCCTGTGTTTAATTCATTTATCTCTTCTTGAATTTTACTGTAAGAGGTCAGGAGAAGCCATGCAGCACCTTGAACACTTTGCTTAGAGATTTCTTTTGCCAGTTATCTTAATTCACTACTCTTAAGTTCTGCTTCCACAAAGCATTAGGACATGGACACAATTAAGCTGAGTTCTCTGCCATTTTGTAACAAGTATGATCTTTCTAATAAGATGTTCCCCCAAAAAAGTCCCCCATTTCCATCTAAAATCAAATCCGAATAGCTTTTACTGTCCATATTTCTACCAACGTTCTGATCGTGACCACTTAAGTAAGCTCTAAGATCGAATCTCTGTCTATAGCTCTCCTGTCCTCCTGAGTCCTCTCCAGAATCACCCATTATGAGCCATTCATGGAAATCTAGGATTTTTCTAGCATGCACCTCCAAACTCCCCAGCCTTTACCTATTACGCGAGTTCCAAAGCTGTTTTACATTTTTAGGTATTTGCTAAAGCAATAGCCTGGCATCCCGGTAACTATTTCTGTCTTTGTGCTGCTATACGATATATCACAAACTGAGTAATTTATAACCAACATTTATTTCTCACAGTGGTAGAATTTGGGAAGTCCAAGATCAAGGTATCAGAAAAATTGATGTCAAGTAAAGGCCACTCTCTGCTCACAGATGGTGCCATGTTGTTGCATTCTCTGGAGAAAATAAATGCTGTGCTCTCATAAAGCAAAAGGGTAGAAGGAAAAAAGGGCCTAGCTTCTTTTCTCCAGCCCTTTTATATGGTTACTAATCCCGTCAAGACGGCAGAGTCCTCGTGGCCTTATTAACTTCTAAAGGTCTAACCTTTTAACATGATTGCACTCGGGGTTAAGTTTCAGCCTGAATTTTGGAGGGGACACACTTTCAAACCATAGCACTGCTCTTCAGTGAAGTTTTAGGCAATGTGCCTCAAGTGAAGTGGAAAATGTCAATGGAGGCCCAGGCTAGAATCAAGACAGTATGGGACCTCAAAGGGGAATGAGAAGTAAAAGTAATGGTTGTCAGAATCAGGCAGAGGACCCCTTTGAATGGCTCCAAACCACTTCCATATGGCAGAGAAAAGGGCACTGAGTGGCACTGGTGGGGCCGCAGAACATACCTAACACCAGCCTGTGGATAGGGGAATGGTTACATTCTCTAAGCAATTAAAGCTGAAGACCCAGGGCAGCAATCGTTCAGAAAAGAGTGATGGGAGCCAATGTTGGCTGGAAATGCTCAGCCAACATTGGAACTGCTTGGCTATTTGCAAAGCTAGACACTCTTGCATTTCTCTCATTTTTTTTTTCTTTTTGGGAAAATGTCTTCATGCCTGTAATCCCAGCACTTTGGGTGGCCAAGGAGGGTGGATCAGAAGGTCAGGAATTCAAGATCAGCCTGACCAAGATGCTGAAATCCCATCTCTACTAAAAATACAAAAATTAGCCAGCCACGGTGGTTTGCACCTGTAATCCCAGCTACTAGGGAGGCTGAGGCAGAGAATCGCTTGAACCCAGGAGGTAGAGGTTGCAGTGAGCTGAGATTGCACCTGCACTCCAGCCTGGGTGACAGAGTGAGATTCTGTCTCAACCTCCCTAAAAAAAAAAAAAGTACTTAATATTGATAAGCTAAAGGGAAAGACCTGTGCATTAGTCAGTGTTCTCCAGAGAAACAGAACAAATATTGCCTTATAATAAGAAACTGGCTCATGCAATTATGGAGCCTGACAAGTCCCAAGCTCTGCAGTCAGCAAGCTAGAGACCCAGAAGAGCTTGTGGTATAGATCTAGTCCAAGTCCAAAAGTCTGAAAACCAGGAGAGTTAATGGTGTGGTTCCAGGCCAAAAGTCAGTAGGCTTAACACCAAAAAAGTAGAATTCTTAGTTTGAGACCGAAGGCAGAAAAAACTCAATGTCTCAGCTCAAGCAGGAGGAGTTTTCTCTTACTGAGCCTTTTTGTTCCATTCAGATCTTCAATTGATTGGATGAGGTCCACCTATGTTAGGGAAGACAATCTGCTTTATTTAATTTACGTATTTAAGTGTTAATTCCATTCAGATATACGTAGCATAAAGTTTGATCAAATGTCTGGGCACCCTATGACCCTGTCAAGTTGACATATAAAATTAATAATCACAATTCTCTATTTTTGTCGAATCTTTGTCGTATCTTCTGCAAATTGTTAACAGTGGAAGAAAATTTAAAAAACCTCAAAACTGGTCTTTGAGGGCTGTTGGGAAACAGAGGTTGTCCCACCTCACCTTTTCCAAAGAATACCAAACAGTGTAGGTATATTGGAGATTGGGTAGGAGCAAGCGTTATATCTAGGGACATTTTGTATACCAAATACAAGTAATTCTTCTAGTTCTTTCTGTTTCTTGATTGTTACTTATATTCCTAATAAGACTTAAAGTTCTCTAAGGACAGGAAATGAAATCGCCTCTCTCCTCACTCCCCTCACCATACCATTCACCCAAGGTTGAGCTTACTAAATGCTAGATAAATCACAGACAAAGCCCCTTGGTGTCAGGCAGCAATGCTACTTGAAACATTTATTGTGCTCATTAAGGGAGAATCATCTCTATTCCAGAACTCTATCCATAGAAGGTATATAAAATGTTTAGAGATTCTTAAAGAGCTAATTTCTACTATAAGAAATAAAATTAAACAAATTCATAAGTGTGTCACTTAAAGTAATTATTCTTTAAGTAATGTGGTATCTTTATCACAGGGATTTATACAGGAAACCAAAGCCTGCGTCGAAACTTTATATCAAGAACAGAAATGAAAATAAACTCGTAATAAATTCAAAGACATAATTCAATATATGGGATAAGTAACAACTATTTTACAAAGAAAAAATAGTTTAAATGAAATAAATTATAGCAATTGTATAAATTTAAACAAAACCTCACTTTAACAACTTTACTTTTTCCCTGCCAAAATAAGACCTTAGCTGTGTAGATGAATAAAATATATGCCATTAAAAATATCATGATCATTTGTATATTTAAATTTTTCATCCTATTTTTAATGTAGCTATATTTTATTTAAAACACCCATTTATAATAAGAAAATTATTTCTTCTAGATATATAAGTTCAAAAAATATTGACGCCACTCTACAGGTAAATTTGCTCTATATTTAGCAGAAAAAAAAATTTGGAAAATGAAGTTGAGGAACACAATATGGAAAAAGTTACCACTTCAAATCCTTATGTTTGTGCTTAAAAAAGAAAAAGACTTTGATTCTGAGTGAAGCATGAGTCTCAGGGTAGCTAAATGCTTCAAAGATCACATCTGGGCACTTAACTTTTAAGAATACAAAAGGAAGTTATGTGGAAATTCTTCCAAATGGAATACTAGATACTTGGTTTCCAAGAGTGATCTTTGTCTAGTGCAGGTAGACACTTACTAAGAATTTGGAATGATGGAGGGTTAACATGGGTGTTTTGACCCCCTTCTGAACGTTAGCTCATGTGTCTACATTATACCACTGGGTCCAAGAAAATGAAGTGCATAGGGAAGAATGGGACTTCGGTCCTTGGTGAAAACTTCTGAATTGGGATGTTCTCAAATGGTCAAGGTCAGGAAGTGTCCTTCTCTTCTGACTTGGGCTGTTACTTGACTATTTAGCCCTGGCTGCTTTCCCACATTCATGGCCTCACTGTCTGCTGGCCGCCCTCTTTTCTCCCAGAGCCTGATCTTCATGAACCCATCCTGACGTTGACCCACATGCACTCTTCTTGCTGGACTGTCTGCCTGTATAGACTTTGATGAACCCAGCGGTAGCTCCTTGTTGGAGGGTCCTAGCCCTTTCTGACAGTGCAGTGCCCCCTTGTGGTTGGAAACCTGGAGTGTTATTTTGTCAAGAAAAAGTAGAATTCTAGATTTTGTTTCCCTATTTTTTCTACATAATGACATGGATATTACCCCACACCAGCCTGAGATTGCCCAAGTAAGAGTATTCAGGCACTTCCAGACCACTTCCTGATGTGGCCACATCTGGGGCACAGTAAAACAAACAAGTAAGGGAAGGAGACATTCTAAAATTCTCCATACAGGTGATTCCCTTTCTAGCTACTCATCTGGAGAGCTTGGCTAAGCAAAAGATCGTGGGACATCAGCTTTGACAGGACCCTTGAGATTTTGTTGACTCCCTAATTTTATAGTTTAGAATATTGAAACCAAGAGAGATACATTTTCTAAAGCGAGATGCCAGGGAATGGTAGAGCAGGCACTGGAATACTGGTCTGCATGACTCCGCCCAGTGCTCTCTCAGCTCTATAAGTGGCATCTTGAAAGAGTTGCTGCATTAAGAATACCATAAAGGCAACTTTAAACATTTGCATTTTAATGAGCAAGGTAATAACTAAAATGTCACTTTGTTCAAGGACTTGTGGGCTATTTTGTTGCCTCTCCCCAGGTAATGTGCTGAGATAGATATTCTTCTTCCAGCAGACGGGGAGATGGGCAACTGATGTCCAGGCTAGGGATGGTGCACCCGGCTCTGTTGCTTTTGTAAAACCACAGAAGGCAGAAACCTATAGAATAGTTTTAACTTCCCCCCCTTGTAAATAACTATATTTGTATTTCTAATACATGAAATAGTTAACTCTGTAGAGGGAGAGTTAGAGACAGCACCTAATCCCAGCTTGATGCAATTACTTTAACATGAATTTAAAATAAAATTAAACTTAACAGTTTAAACTGATGTTTGAGGGTTTTAAAAAGATTTAGTTTCCTTTGGAACCACTGTGTTATTTGATCCAGCACAATCTTTTTGAGCTCCATGCATAGCATCTTTACCCAAGTACCATTACTACTAGATTATGCCCATAGGTTGAGTTACAAATGTCTAAAAATCTTAAAATTATTAAGCTCAGATTAGAGTGTTCAAAGACTACAGTGTTATTTTAGTCTCCTGCCATATCCTCCATTTACTATAAACTTGTTATATTGGCATTCAAATAAAATGTCATAAAGCAAGTATGTACGGAGGTGTTTGGGGTTTGTTTCAGGCTTCTGCGAGCCAAGTTTGCATGGCAACCAAGATGTATAACAGAAACACGCAAATGGTCTTCATAAAAAGAAACGCTGAGCAGAGCTCAGGAGCAGGGCAACTTCTAAGTCAGGGTAGACTATAGGAGCTGGTCAGAACAATGACTGAGGCCCTGGGGGGGGGACAGCATGTCACCCAATGTTGTCTTAATGGTTCTTCAAGTCCCTTTGGCTGCAGTCACCAAGTGCTAATGCATCTGAGGCCAACCCTCTAGAGATGCAGCTTCATGGAATTTGCAGATGGTACAGTTGAAAGGATCCTTCCACGTCCTCTTAATCAAACCACTTGTTTTAGAGATGAGGAAACGGAGACCCAGAGCTATGATTTGTTCAGTCTCACAGGGCTGCTTGTATACTCCTAGCAGCAGCACATGAGTATTATGCACCTCTTCTCTGTTTTAGTGAACTATCTTTTGTTTTCCCAACTGAACATAAATTGCAACTGTTCTGAGTTATAATATAGAAAGCAAACATGGGTACACAAGGCTTCCATTTGGGCATTGCCTCCACAGTATCGCATAAGGAAAGTCTTTCTGATCTATACATCACAGGCTTCCTGGATCAATCTGCCCAGCAGACCCACCTCATGAGAACAAGTCATTGGTGCTTTGTTTTCACTATGGAGATGGGATTTATCAACTGAATTAACCCTCCTGCAACCAAGAGGAAGGGGGAAGCTATCTTTTGAAATATTTTGAGTTCCCAAGACCCAGATGCAAGAGCAGTTACCTGGAATGAGGCTTCCCCAGAGCAAGCTAAGGTGCAATCCACAAATTGGGAGCTTATAAAAAAATCCTTCAATTTATTAGTAACCACAAAAGAGGATGCAGCTGGTCTGGTCAGCACAAGAAATGCTTGTTTGTTTCCACACATTCTGCCAACCCCCATGGTTTACGCAACCAGCACTACTAACAGGTGCACTGATTGAAACGTATGATAAATACATGGTAATGTGTGAGTACCTCTGAAACCACAAACTGAACATAAATACAAGAAAGAAAATGGATGTTTGGTACTACTGGGAATAATAATGATGCATTAACTGGGAATAGGTATTATGGTACTTCATTATACAAGAATATATTACATGCGTGATAAGAGGAAGGGCTTGGCAAGGTTATTAATTTGTCTTTTCTTTCATTTAATAATTTCCATTATTTAGATCCTCCCTGAAAAAAAGTATAGTCATCAATGATGAAAAAGATCTAACTATCAATCAGATAAAGCTTGAACAGAAAAGCAGACCACTATAAGTGATACAGAATCAGGGATTTATCATAGGAATTAGACCTCATACAACCCTGGGAGCTGGTTATGCCATCTACATAAGCTTCTTGTCTCTGTGTCTAATGTTGATCCAAAGGTCAGCAGGGCTAGTGAATATTTATGCAATGGCAGGAAGCTATGACAAGCTGGAACTCAATCTGTCTCTTAATGCCTCCAGGCTTGGTAATATAGCTGACCTGCAGGGCATTTTGGCACACTTTTCCATGGAGATGTCCATGCACCTGACCTAGGATTTAGAGAAGATGAAGAAGGAGATTTACAAGGCACTAGAAGAGCTGTGAGCCCAGCTACTGCCCCAACACAATGAGTCAGCAGATGTTTAAAAATATTTGTGAGTGTAACAACATCTGATGCACACAGATCTTCCAAGTGTAAAATGGCTTCACCTCTGTCTTCCAAATCCTGGGCAGATGTTTCCTGTGCCAACTTTATCCCAGAATCACCTCTGAAAATACATTCTGGGAAAATGTGTTTTAAGCTCAGCTACGTTGACATGCTGCAAAATCACCACAATGATCCCAAAACTTTTGCTACAGTAAATCGGTTCCAGTTGCTTAACATCTTCACCAAAATTTTGTGGTAGCCATTTGATATTGTCTAATGAATATTTCACTGGAGATTTAATTTGCACTATTTGAAGACTAATGAGATTGGGCACTTTATTACATATTAATTGGCCATATGATTATCTCTTTTGTGAAGTTCTTATTCGATTCTTTTCCCCACTTTTCTATTTGGCTTTTTCTTATTTTGTATGGGTTATTTTTATATTCTTGATACGAGTTCTCTTTCAGATGTATTTTTTGTAAATATTTTCATCTACTAAGTGGCTTGTGTTTTTGACCTATTAATGGCATCTTTTTGTAAACAGTTCCTAGTACCAATGTAGTCTTGTTTTACAGGTCCATTTCATGTCCCTTTTAAGAAATCTTTTCTTGCCTCAAGGTTATAAAGTTATTTTATTATGTTATCTTCCAGAGATGTTATACATTTACCTGCTGCACTGCTTTACATTTAGGTACATATGTTTTGTCTGTTATTCTAGTTGCTTATGATGGAAAGACATTTCCATAGCAGTTAATTCATCCTTCTGGATGGAGGCAGAAGTTTGCGGTTTTTTATATTCTTGTCCTGTGCAACATCACAATTTAACAAATGCCTTGAGAGGAAAGTTGCTGGGTGTTGGGTGATTTCTTTGAATCCCACTTCTCTTGATCTTTCACGTCCTAGCTGCCTTCTGAGTCTCAAACTCTAACTTTTGTTTCCTAGTCTTGTGAGGTTACTAAAACTCTGCTGCCTTCTCTCACTCTTAGCAGCTAACCTCTACCTGGCCTCAACTTGTTCCAAAAATATTTGCAACTGATCTGAAGGGAATAGTGATGTATACAACGTTGAGGCACCTATTTTTTTCTGAGAACTTGACCACTCAAATCCTGTATAATGCTCTTCAAACCTCCCTCCTCACCCATTTTATGTCTTTCATAGTTGCTCTCAGTGAGATAGTAGGAAAAGTTCTTTCATACCCTTGTCTAATAATTTGAAGAAACACAGTCTTTACAGTTCTGTTTCTGCCACTTCTAGTATATCATGCATTTTTTTTTCTTTGTGTACCGTATGAGGGTTCTCCAGAAAAACAGAATCAATTTGTATACATATAATATGTGTGTGTATATGTATATATAAGATGTATACATATATATGTATGTGTACATATACATATGTGTGTGTATTTATATGAGGGAACTTCAAAAAGTTGGTGGGAAATTGAATTAAAAGGTGAACATAAAATATGAATTTTATTATTTTATTTCTCAACATAAGCTCCATCCACTTCAAGGCACTTTTATAAGTGATGATACCAGCCATTTAGTCAGTACAGTCTTTTTTACATTATTAACTGAAGAAAAATTGGTGCATTTTAAAGATTTTTTAAAAATTGGGAAACAAAAATAAAGCATAAGAAGCCAAATCAAGACTATAAGGTGGATGCCTAATTATTTTCCATAGAAACTCTCACAAAACTTCCCTTGTTTAGTGAGAGTTATGAACAGGAGCATTTTCAGGGTGGAGAAGGACTCTCTGGTAAAGCTTTCCTGGATGCTTTTCTGCTAAAGCTTCGGCTAACTTTCTCACAACACTCTCATAGTAGGTAGATGTGATTGTCTTTGGCCCCCCAGAAAACTCTACAAGCAAAACCCCTTGAGGATCCAAAAAAAAAAAACAAAACTGTTGCCATGACCTCTGCTCTTACCCAGTCCACTTTTGCTTTGACTGGGTTACTATCGCCTCTTGGTAGCCATTGCTTTGATTGTGCTTTCTCTTCAGAATTGTACTGGTAAAGTCATGTTTCATTTCCTGTTATAGTTCTTGGAAGAAAACCTCTAAGATCTTGAACCCACTTGTTTAAAATTTCTATTGAAAGCTCTGCTTTTATCTGTAGCTAATCAGGGTGCAATGATTTTGGCACCCATCAAGTAGAAAATTTGTTCAACTTTTATTATTTAGTCAGAATTGTATAATCTGAACAAATAGAGATGTTTATGGTTTTGGCTATTGTTCCTGCTGTTAATCATTGGTCCTCTTCAATTAAGGCACAAACAAGATTAAATTTTGCCTCACAAATTGGTGTGGATGGTCTGCCAATGTGGGCTTCATCTTTAATATTCTCTCACTCTTTCTTAAAATCAGTTATCCATATATAAACTTCTGATTTCTTTGGAGGCACTGTCCCCCTAAACTTTTTATAAAGTATCAATGATTTCATCATTCTTTCACCCAAGCTTCATTATAAATTTTATGTTTCCTTTTCTTTCAATTTTAGCAGAATTTATGTTGCTCTGCTAGGGACTCTTTTCAAACTGATGTCTTATCCTTCTTAGTGTCTCAAACTAGATTCTAGTTAGACATGTTATAACAAGTCAGTATGAGTTTATGTTGGTGAAAAATTTTTGAAATCTATTCACAGCGTGTGTGTATAAAGAGATTTATTATAAGGAATTGGCATTGGCTCATATGATTATTCAGACTGACAAGTTCCCGCCAAGATGTGTCAGGTGGGTTGGCAGGCTGGAGACCCAGGAGAAAAAGGGCTGATGGTGTGGTTCATCTGAAGGCCAGCAGGCTCAAAAAAAATGTCAGTGTCCTAGTGGGAAGGCAGTCAGACAGGAGGAATTCTCTCTTACTTGTGGAATAGTCAGCATTTTTGTTCAATGCAATCCTTCAATGGACTAAATGAGGCCCATCCATATTAGTTAAGGTAATCTGCTTTTTTGAATCTACCAATTCAAATGGTAAGTGCATCCAAAAACACCCTTACAAAAGCACACAGAATAATTTGACCAAATATCTGGGCACTCGGTGGTCCAATCATGTTGACACATAAAATTAACTGTCACATATACTCAATTATTATTGATCGGGATCCACTCATTTGGGAGGGAAGCTTATTTGTGGAATACTTCTCAGGTCATGGATGAGGTTTAGTCTTTCCCCCAAAAAAGTTATGCTTTCTTTAATTAGATAGTTGGACATTTTAAATTGAATGCATGACTTGAGGTTTTTTACATCACACCATATTGTAGACTTGGGCTGCAGATGTGAGCAAGGGCTGATTTGTGATGACAGCTTCTGAGGCACATTTTTTTTTCTCCTGCTTTGCTCTTTACCAAGGCAAACATTCCTGGTAGTTCTATGAGTTTGAAGGTAGTAGGAAAGTTTACTTTTAGTTCATTTTTACACTGAGCATATAACACTTTGGGTTTTAACTTTAAGGCAAAAGAATTCTGCTACTAACCAGTTGCCTTGGGCCTTAAACTTTATTTTCTTACAATTCAACAAGGCTGAGAAAACCTAAGTTCATAAGATTGGGAAAATTCTCTTGAGGCTAAAATGTGTTCATTTCTGCTTACTTCTCTGGGTCTCTACCTATACTAATCTTTGGCCTGGAAAAAACCTTTCCATCTTTCCAGCTTTTTGCATTTGAAATAAGCTTTAAAATACTTCATCTGGTATTTGCATATTATTACATACCTATTCATACTGTATATTTTATATGTATCATGTCATACACACATATCATATTATATAATATGCATCATACTATGCAGTCCATATATTATAAATATGATTATATAACATAATACAATATTATGCTTTTATAATAACACAATATTTACATAAGGAATTATAGTATATTACATTATATTATATTAGTATGCATACGGGTTGATATCTGGACTGACACTCATGTAACTACAAATCTTGGATAACATATTAAAACAAATTCATATTTATACCTCCCAAATTAAAAATCACTAACACTTTTTATATTCCCTCCTTAAAAAAAAACGAATTCAGAACTCTACAAAGATAACTAATATTCTGCAATCTTATTCTCTCTCTATTCCCTAAAGGCAGCCTAGTAATATCTTTCCAGTTTCAATGCTTTACATATTTACATGTAGGTATAAAAATAGACTCTTAATGTATATTTTTCTTCTGCTTTTCTCCCCCCACTGAATTCTATAGTTAAAAGAGACTCTCCATGTCCCTGGCCTGATGTTTTCATGTGAAACAAATTCTATCCCAGTAATATTCAGAGCCTGTACACATTCTTTGCTCATTCTTTCCCATGGGTGAAGAAGTAGATTATCTGACTGGTGAGTCTGGGAGAAGCAATCTTGTTGGTCTCTCTGTTTTGGGTGTTGGTTTTTGTGTAGACTGCCAGCAATCAATTCTGCCCTTGGTCCTGTGGTTAGAGGTCTTTCCTCTGTGGAGAAAGTCTATGGTTGTAAACTATGCCAGTAAACTATGCAAGACTATATAATTTAGAGAAATTCCCAGGGAGATCATTTTGGCCACAAATCTAAACCACATTTCTTCGATCAGCTATATCAAATATATATGTCACATATGTGATTTACATATTATATATAAACATGTATGATATATATATATATATATATATGATATTTTATCTCTTAGGTGACTCTGAGTTTGGAAACAAATCCTACCACTTACATATTTGAAATATAGAGTTATAGTACATGTCTTTAGAAGACTTCCTGGTGAGTAGGAAAAGGTTTCACAGATATCTCTCTAGATAAAGATTTTACAAGTTTTCAGGGAGAAATACAAATCTGAATGAAAAGTGAAAGTCATGTGTCTCTGAGAAAGGAGGCTCTGTGGCTGGTAGTGTTGGGAGGGACAACACAAATCCCAGGTATATTTGGTGACCCCACTCAAGGAGGGGACTTCTTTCTCAATCCTACTCCTTTCTTTGGGCAGATTTTGGAAAGGAATAAGAACGAAGGTGGAAATTGCTGGTATATCTAGGCAGGTGTATCTGAGCTAAATTCCTAAGGCCTTGCATCTATCTGTCCAGGGTGGTACAATTATATTAGCATATTTAACATTGTAGCTCAGCATGAATTTGGCAGACAGAACCAGCAGCCTGAGACAGACCATGCTGAGGAGGCACAGCAGAGGCCCATATGTATCAGTGAGCATGCCAACATGATGGACAGATGAACCTAGACTAACAACAGCCCCACTCTCCTCATATGTTGAGTTCAGCACTCACCTGAGGCTTCTGTGTAGCCCAGGGGAGAGGAACAGGGACAGTGAATGGATTGAAGTTATGTTTCCACCACCCAGCAGAATGGAGCTTCCTAAAAGAAATTGTTTTTTAATTGAAAAAAAAAAATTAAAGATCATCATTTTTTTTGGTGTCCTTGATTTTTTAAACTCATATTTGTCATCTATGCAGATTGATTAGGGATTTTTAAGCAGCCTGAGGCAGTGCATTTCTCCACAACAGACAGATCCCAACCCTAGACTAGAATTGGAACCAAGTCGTCTGCTTCTATAAGAAAATTGCTGTGCAGAGATAAATAGGACTCTCAGAAGCCTCTACCCATTCAGAAAGAGCAGTGACTATGACGAAGCCAACTCTGAAAGCATCTACAAAGTCATTTTCCTGGACGGACACAATACTATTAACTGCAGAGGAGAGGTGGAAAATAGCTTTGCTAAGTGTAGTGGATAAAATTACTCTCAGACCCTGAATTACTAAAAGCTGAACCTTTTTGTGGAGAGGAAAGGATGGTTTTGGTGACATGAACTTTTCTGCCCACCAGACTGGCTCGCTCCTTGATCAGCTATGGATACTGCTATTCACCTACCTAGTCTCCATCATAGAAACCGAAGTGACATTTTGGCTGCCTTTTTTATTCTTTGTGTTATTTCTTAGCATGTTAACAAATCTGGCATGGTTATATTTGTCATGAAGCTGAAAACCCAGACTACTTTGCATCAAAGTGGACTGGAAACACTCTTAACTGGCCTCCATTTAACCAATGTGATTGGTTCAATTGACACCCTTCATTCCATCCTTCTATTTGTATGTTTATCAACATTTTATTATGGAAAATTTTATATTTAAAAGTAGAGAGAATAGTTTGAGAATAATGAACTCTCAAAAGTTCCTAGAAGTGTGATTGCTGAGTCAAAGGATAAATGCATGTGTAATTATGCTAGATATAGTCAATTTCCTCTCCCTGTGGCGGGGAGTTGTGTAATTTGCATCTCCACCAGCAACACATAACAGTGCCTATTCCTCACAACCTCAGCAATGGCATATGTTCTCAACTTTGAGATTTTTGCCAATATAATAGTTGAAAACTTGTATCTCACTATAGTTCAAAAATATATATATATATTTACAATAAATGAGGTTGAACAATTTTCATATGGATTAAGAGTTATTTGCATTTATTTTTCTGTGAACTATATTTATAGTTCACAGAAAATATTTATTATGAATTATATTTATAGTTTTAGGCCATTTTTCTATAGGAGGGTTGAAATTCTTATTCTCTTTTTAAGATATTCTTTATATATTAGGTCAATCAATATAAAATTACCACTTTTCTATATAAAGAGTTAAATATTGGCAGTTGTGCATGGTTGAGCCCAATATCAGGTCTAGTATCCTATAAGTTGCCAATATTTATTTGTCTTTTTACTTTTCTGTCATGCAAAAGCTTTAATTTTTTTTTTTTTTTTTTTTTTTGAGACGGAGTTTCGCTCTTGTTACCCAGGCTAGAGTGCAATGGCACGATCTCAGCTCACCGCAACCTCCGCCTCCTGGGTTCAGGCAATTCTCCTGCCTCAGCCTCCTGAGTAGCTGGGACTACAGGCATGTGCCACCATGCCCAGCTAATTTTTTGTAGTTTTAGTAGAGACCGGGGTTTCACCATGTTGACCAGGATGGTCTCGATCTCTTGACCTCGTGATCCACCCGCCTCGGCCTCCCAAAGTGCTGGGATTACATGCTTGAGCCACCGCGCCTGGCCTAAAAATTTTTAAGTAATTAAATTCATCTTTTTCTTTATTGTTTATTGCTATTGGATTTGGAGTCATAACTGGAAAAGTTTTTTCCACTAATACAGAATGAAGACATTTACCTACCTCTTGTTCTTTACTTATTAGGGTTTTATTTAAAATTACTTTATGTTTAAACTGTCTGATGATGTTAGAGTTTCTCCTGGCATACGGTAAGGAGTAAATCCAATCTTACCCCTGTCTGGGTGATCATCCGTTTATCTCATCACCACTTATTAAAGAGCCCATCTCTTCACTCTAAAATTTGAGATGCCACTTCTCTCATTTATATTCCTCTCAAGGAATATAAATCATTCTATTATAAAGACACAATTAACAAACCAATTAAAAACATACAATTCTGCAGTTCTTTTCTCCAACTCATCTGTCTATTTATGTCCCGGTGTTGCATTGCACTGCATAATATGTTTCAAATATTTAGTAGGGCTAGCTCCAGACATTACTCCTTTTTTCAGAGGTTTCCTAGATATTCTTATTTATTTATGAATTTTATAATCAACTTTGTCTAGCTCCAGAAAAGGAACTTAACAATTCTTTAGTGAGATAAGGCTAATTTCTAAATTAGCTCAGAAAGAAACCTGATACATTTATGAGGCTAAGTCTTCCTATCTGAGAATAAGGCATGGCTTTCTATTTTTAGCTACTTTTATATATTTTATGAATATTTAATGTAATTCCTTATGTTTTAAATATTTCTGGTCAATTTTATGCATGAGTATTATAATTAACTAACTTATTAATCAAACTTACTGGCTTTCCTAAATACTGGTTTTTTAAAAATTATATCACCTAAGTGATATTTATCTATGTATTTGGAACTTATTTATGTAAGTTATTTTTTATTTTGTTTACTAAACTCCCATAATGCTCATAGTTTTTCCATAAATTTATTCTTTTGGGCTTTTTGTGTATATAATCATGTTAAATACAGAGACATTTATTTTACCCAATTCTTACACCACTAGTTGCTTTTACTTCTTTAATTGCATTGGCTGAAACATTCTATATGCTGTTAAACAACGGTGGAGACAGGGTATCTTTGTTTTGCTTCTAAATGGAGTAGGAAATCTCCTGATTTCCCTTTAACAAAGGTGCTGGCATTTGGATTGGAATACGTATAACATATGTATATGCTCATGTTTTTATCTATATTTATGTTATCTATTCATAACAAATTGAGAAATTTAACATAAATTAGTATTCAGTTGAGTGCTTTTTAGCACATCTTTAAACATGTTCACTGATATCCAGATCACAACTCCTTCTCAGCAGCCTCCAGCCTGCAGGACACTCTTGTTTCCATTGGGTGAGCTGCAGGTTTGCCAAGTTTCAAGTTGATTTGTTCCCAGTATGCAAGTTGTGCTTGTTATAACATGTCATTCTATTATCTAATTATTACACAAATTGATGGCATAGTAGTTCAAGGAAATAATTGTGTCTGTGATGAATGACTTAGTAAAAGTGAGCTGCTAACAAAATTGCTGTCAATTTTGGTGTGAATAGGACAATTGCAAAAGATTAGGGAAAATTATAAAAATTAAATGCATTCTAAACTCAGATTACTTCCAAAATGCCCTTAGGTTCTCATCCTGCTTCAAAGAAACTTGAGAGAGAGATCCAAGATGGCTGATTACTAGCAGCTCAGGATCCTAGCTCCCAGTGAAAGCACAGAGAACGAGAGGATGCCACATTTTCACACAAATGTTTGTTGCTCAAGGACCAGGAGATTCCCAGCGGAGGAGCCCCATGGGTCGCCAGCATGACTCTTGTGGCCGGCACGGTGCCCCGGCGCAGCGGTTCTTGGTGCAGAGTAAACAGGACTGGGTCCCCTTTTGGTCAATGTTTGGAGCTCCGGGAAGGCAGAGTCGCCTATTCAGCTGACTGAAAAAGGGACTTAAGAAGGAAGCCAGACCGGAGATTCCCGGGCAGAAAAGCACCACGAATCTTAACACCACTGTTTTGGCTGGTGCAGTGGGTTGCTTACATTCTGGCGCTGGGAATCAACAAGTTGGACGTCCACTCAGAGACCTAATTTGAAAGTCGGTAATTACAAAGACGACAGGTGGATAAATTTACAATGATGGGAAGAAACCAGCATAAAAAGGCTGAGAACACCCAAAATCAGAATGCCTCTCCCTCTACAGGGGATCACAGTTCCTCATCAACAAGGGAACAAGGCCTGATGGAGAACGAGTGTGTTCCATTAACAGATTTAGGCTTCAGAATGTGGATAATATGAAACTTCTGTGAGTTAAAAGAACATGTTCTAGCCCAATGTAAAGAAACTAAGAACCTTGAAAAAAGATTTGACAAAATCCTAACAAGAATAGACAATCTAGAGAGGAATATAAGTGAATTAATGGAACTGAAGAATACAATATGAGAACTCCGTGAAGTATGCACAGGTTTTAACAGTCGAATTCATCAAGCAGAAGAAAGGGTATCAGAGGTCGAAGACCAACTTAATGAAATGAAACGAGAAGACAAGATTAGAGAAGAAAGAGTAAAAAGGAGTGAGCAAAGTCTCCAAGAAATATGGGACTATGTGAAAAGACCTAATTTACGTTTGATAGGTGTACCTGAATGTCATGAAGAGAATGAATCCAAGCTGGAAAATATTCTTCATGATATTATTCAGGAAAACTTTCCTAACCTAGTAAGGCAGGAAAATACTCAACTTCAGGTAATACAGAGAACACCACAAAGATATTCCTCAAGTAGAGCAACCCCAAGACACATAATTGTTAGATTCACCAGGGTTGAAATAAAGGAGAAAATTCTAAGGGTAGCTAGAGAGAAAGGTCAGGTTACCCATAAATGGAAGCCTATCAGACTCACAGCAGACCTCTCAGCTGAAACCCTGCAAACTAGAAGAGAGTGGGGGTCAATATTCAATATCCTCAAAGAAAAGAATTTTCAATCCAGAATCTCATATCCAGCCAAATTAAGCTTCATAAATGAAGGAAAAATAAAATTTTTCACGAACAAGCAAGCACTCAGAGATTTCATCACCACCAGGCCTGCTTTATAAGAGCTTCTGAAAGAAGCACTATACACAGAAAGGAACAACCAGTATCAGTCATCCCAAAAACTTACCAAAAGGTAAAGAGTATCTCCATAATGAAGAATCTATATCAACTAATGGGCAAAATAGCCAGCTAGCATTAAATGACAAGATTAAACTCACGAATATCAATATTAATCCTAAATTTAAATGGATTAAATGCCCCAATCACAGACACAGGCAGGCAAATTGAATAAAAAGTCAAAACCCATCGGTTCACTGTATCCAGATCCATCTCATAAGGAAGGGCACACAAAGACTCAAAACAAAGGGTTGGTGGAAGACTTACCAATCAAATGGAGAGCAAAAAAAAAAAAAAAAAAAGCAGTAGTTGTAACTTTCGTCTCTGACAAAATAGACTTTAATAGTAACAAAGACTAAAAGAAACAAAGAAGGACATTACATAATGGTAAAAGGATCAATGCAACAACAGGAGTCAATGATCATAAATATATATGCACCCAATGTAGGAGCACCCAGATACATAAGGCAAGTTCTTAATGACTTATAAAGAGACTTGGACTCCCACACAATAATAGCGGGAGACTTTGACACCACATTGTTAATATTCGACGGATCAACAAGATAGAAAATTAACAGGGACATCTATGATTTGAACTCAGACCTGGAACAAGTAAACTCAGTGAATATTTATAGATTCTTCACCCCAGGTCCATAGAACATACATTTTTCTCAGTATCCTATTACACCTATTTTGAAAGTGACCACATAATTGGAAGTAAATCACTCTTCAGCATTTGCATAGCATTTCACAGACTTAAATGAAATATTCGTTGGCTGTTTGTTTGTTATTTTCTTCCCTTATTCCTTCCTGTTTCCGCTATTTAGCACAATTATCGGCATAAAAGAGGTTTTTAATACCTATTTTTAGATTGCATTCCAGCCTGGGCAATAGAGCAAGACTCCTGTTCTCTCTCCCCTTTCTCTTTCTTTCTTTCAAAAAAAAAAAGAAACTTGAATTCTTAGGCCATGCATTGGTGGGTTTATGTAAGGGAAACAATAAGGAATTTCAGTTAGTGAGCCCATATTTAATTGAAAAGACATGGCTTCATACTAAAAGATTAATAATTCAATATAGTATATCTGGTTGTATTTTCCAAAGAAGGTCATAACAATTTCTCCTATACCACTTATTCTTTTTTCAAAAGGACCTTGCCACTTCTCTATCAGGAAGTGGAGACTGTCCCCTCCCATTAAAACTAGGAGGACCTGTGCAACTGCCTCCTGTACCTCCACTGTAGATTTTCATTCTCTGTTGAAGTATCTCTGCAACTATTCCCCACATTGTGTACAAAGATGACTAACATGGATAGAAAGCTTTCCTGAGAAAATATTCTGATTATAGCAGTTAGTCTTTTTTTGTAAGTTAACTGCACATTTTTTTTCTAACCTCACATTTTAGCCCTATGCACACCAATACTGAGAAAGGTGGAGATGGGCAGTGCAATAACAGATGAACATGGGTTAAACTATGTATTTTCAGGGAATTAAAACAACAACTGTACAAAAAGAAGATTGCTGGAACTGAAAGAATGAGGCATACGTTTCCAAGAATCCACATGGTTTCATTTGGTGCAGCCAAGAACCTGACATTTAAAAAATAGAAATAAAAAATAAACAGAACATTTTCTGGGGTTTACCATTCTGGTGATCTTTGCTTCTTCAAGTGAAGTGGTAAAGTAAGAATACCATGAATATCTAGATTAGATTTGCCAGAGAAAATATAGGATACCCCATTAAATTTGAATTTCAGATATACAACAAATAATTTTTAGTATAACTATATCCCAAATATTCATGCAAGTCATACCAAAAATTATTTTTTATCTAAAATTTAGATTTAACTAGATTCTGTACCTTTTTATACCATGTAACACCAGTCAGAATGGCTATTATTTAAAAGTCAAAAAATAACAGATTCTTGTGAGGTTTTAGAAAAAAAGGAATGCTTATCTACTGTTGCTGGGAGTGTAAATTAGTTCAGCCATTGTGGAAGACATGAGGCAATTCATCAAAGACCTAATAACAGAAATACCATTTGACCCAGCAATCCTCATAACTGAGTATATTCCCAAAGGAATACAATCATTGTATTATAAAGACACATGCATGTGAATGTTTATCATAGCACTATTCACAATAGCAAAGACGTAGAATCAACCTAACTGCCCATCAATGATAGACTGGGTAAAGAAAATGTGGTACATGAAATACTATGCAGCCATGAAAAGAACTAGATCATGTCCTTTGCAGAGATATAGATGGAGCTGGAGGCCGTTATTCTTAGCAAACTAACAGACTAGAAAACCAAATATGGCATGTTCTCATAAGTGGGGGCTAAACGTAACAACACGTGGACACATAGAAGGGAACAACACACACTGGGGCCTTTTGAAGTGTGGAGGGTGGGAGGAAAGAGAGGATCAGGAAAAATAACTAATGGATTCTAGGCGTAATACTCGAGTGATGAAATAATCTGTACAACAAACCCCCATGACACAAGTTTACCTATGTAACAAACCTGCATTCATATCCCTGAACTTGTGAACTTGTACCCCTGTACAATTTAATGGTTTGTAGTGTATTTAAAGTTGTGCAACCATTGCCACAATCTATGGTTAGAACATTTCATCAGTTCAAAAGGAAAATAATACCCATTAACAGTCACTCTACACCCACCCCTGGCCATAGGAAAACCCTAATCTACATGGTGCCATTAATCTATGTCTTGTACCACAAATCTGTGTTTTGTCTTTATACATTTGCCTATCTGAGTGTTTCATACTATTGAATCATACAATGGGTGTTGCATCCTGTATTTTGATTTTCTAAATCTGACAGTCCTAACCTAGAGCCAATTGTGTAGAGCAATGAAGAGTAATGCCAGACAAAGAGAACACAAAGAGGAAATAAATTAGAAGCACCTGGCGGAGAAAGTGGCATAATGAGAACCTGGAGGAGCTGGCCTTTCCCACACTGTAGTCTCTTACCACAAAGGCCAAAGTCTGAGTGTAGTCAGGCCCTCTGGCTAGGTTAAGGGAAAAGAGTATTTACTAAGGGAAACCCACAGCAACTCCAAGGGAGCCAGGCAGTCAGAATGGTGGCAATACAGCCTGGATCAACACCTAAGAACCTCGCTGAACTGCTGGCAAGGAGGATCCCCTCCATCAGTTCTGTGTCCTGGCACTGTGGACACACCCCATAGACTGTAGATCTCTGCCATTACTACATCTGAATGCCTCATGTCTCCACCATGTGCCACCATCCTCCAGAACAGCAAAACAGATTGCACATTAACTTTTTTCTTCACCAGCATGCAAAAGATGGGTAAATAGCACATATTTCAGGAAAAAACCTCCATTATCAATTCTTGAAGTACGGGGTGGTAGGTACAATCAGCAGTAATGGGGCTTGCATTCCTGTGCCCTGGATACATGAAGATTAGAAAAATTAACTTCCAGCTCCAACTTAGAGGAGACGGGACTCTCAAAGTGGGGAATTATCAACCCGTAGGAGAGACCTTCAAAAGACCTGGGCAATCATAAATACGGTACATATCCATCACCACTACTTTTACCATTGTTTTCCCTAGTTTGCTTGGGAAAATGTAGAGATAGCTTCTGATATGAAAAAAAGTGGAAGTGGATAAGATATGATACCAAGCAACTCTCTGCCTGAAGCAGATGATCCAGGGCCCCATGACTGAACCAGAAAAATACCTGCAGCCCGAGAATGCAGAAACATTTTATGGTGCTTATAGTTCTTAGGCACTCTTACTTTTGAAATCTTTACAGTATAATACATATTAAAATTCACTTGCATTATCCATTAAATATACATTTGCTTATATTTTTAAAAAATTCTTTATGGGCCAGGCACAGTGGCTCATGCCTGTAATCCCAGCACTTTGGGAGGCCGAGGTGGGTGGATCATGAGTTCAAGAGATTGAGACCATCCTGGCCAACATAGTGAAACCCCATGTCTACTAAAATATTAAAAAAAAATTAACTGGGCATGGTGGCGCATGTCTGTAGTCCCAGCTACTCAGGAGGCTGAGGCAGGAGAACTGCTTGAACCCAAGAGGCAGAGGTTGCCGTGAGCTGAGATCATGCCACTGCACTCTAGCCTGGCACCTGGCGACAGAGCGAGACTCTGTCTCAAAAAAAATAAATAAGTAAAATAAAAATAAATAAATTAAAATGCTTTATAATTTTTTTTCCCATTTATTTATTTTATTGCATTTTACATTTTGGGGTACATGTGAAGAACATGCAAAATTGTTGCATAGGAACACACGTGGCAGTGTGATTTGCTGCCTTCCTCCCCATCACCTACATCTGGCATTTCTCCCCTTGCTATCTCTCCCCAGCTTCCCACCCCCCACCCTCCCTCCCCTATTTCCCCCCAACTGACCCCAGTGTGTAGTGCTCCCCTCCCTGTGTCCATGTGTTCTCATTGTTCAACACCCGCCTATGAGTGAGAACATGCGGTGTTTGATCTTCTGCTCTTCTGTCAGTTTGCTGAGAATGATGGTTTCCAGGTTCATCCATGTCCCTACAAAGGACCCAAACTCATCGTTTCTGATGGCTGCATAATATTCCATGGTGTATATGTGCCACATTTTCCCTATCCAGTCTATCGTCGATGGGCATTTGGGTTGGTTCCAGGTCTTTGCTATTGTAAACAGTGCTGCAATGAACATTCGTGTACACGTGTCCTTATAGTAGAACGATTTGTAATCCTTTGGATATATACCCAGTAATGGGATTGCTGGGTCAAATGGAATTTCTATTTCTAGGTCCTTGAGGAATCGCCACACTGTCTTCCACAATGGTTATAATTTTGTTTTTAAAACTATTTTTGCTTCAAGCAGTTTCTTAAAATTGAACAGTAAGAAAATTGAACACAAAATCCTATCAAGTATAATGGACTTTTTTTCTACTAATATCAAATTTAACAATGAAAACATTTGGCAGAGTGTAACATTTTATAGACATCCATTAACAAATCATTACTTTGATCATTCAGTCTTCTATTTGTTCTTTGAATACAAATAACAATTTTATGCCTCAACCTTTTACAAGAAGCATGGAAAACTTAATGGATAAAGCATTTCTGTGGGGATACTTCTCTACTAAATTATCTGTGGGATTTGGCAGAAAAGAGTTTAACAAAATCTGAGATGAAAAGACAGGACACACTGCAAACCACAGCTGCACAGAACCCTGGCTGAGGTTTTTCTTAAACTGATGACTCCTTTCCTCTCTCTTCTGGCCTCTAGGATACAGAAAAATCCCATCTCAACTAATACCTTCAAAGGAAAAGACAAGCAATTCCCAGTCAAAATTGAAAGGGAGTGGAAGCGATTTTACCCACATTATATCGGCGCACAGCAAAGAAGAAATGGGCAGAGCTACTCACCTTAAACATACAAATTGTTGGAAAAAAGTTTGCAAATACATTATAGAAAGATGATGATGACGAATTGATAATGATTGATGAGAAACAAAAGGGACATCATATGCAAAAATCAGACAACAGATTTTAAGAAGTTCTCTTATAAACAGGCCTGATGAAAGACCTCCTAGATAAGTTATTTGAACAACAGAAAAAGATAAAAAGAATTTTTAGAGTTAAGGAAACAAATCAACAATCCAAACACCACATTACAGAAAATATAATTAATTAGAAATAAAGCCTGGCATGGTGGCTCATGCCTATAATCCCAGTACTTTGGGAGGCCGAGGTGGGCAGATCACCTGAGGTTGGAAGTTTGAGGCCAGCCTGACCAACATGGAGAAACCCTGTCTCTACTTAAAAGATAAAATTAGCAGGGCATGGTGGCACATGCCTGTAATCTCAGCTACTTGGGAGGCTGAGGCAGGAGAATCTCTTGAACCTGGGAGGTGGAGGTTGTGGTGAGCCGAGATAGTGCCATTGCACTCCAGCCTGGGTATGAGAGCAAAACACCATCTAAAAAAAAAAAAAAAAAGAAAGAAAGAAAAAAAGAAAAGAAAAAAATAGAAATAAAATGTAACATAATCCACAGAGCTTAAAACTCAGTTTTTAAAACTGGCACCTAGGAAATATTTTAAATAATCTCAATGAATATGGAGGGGAAAAAATTTAAGATATTAAAACAATTAGATACTATCTAACCTAAACATGATTGAAGTTGCTGAAGTAAAGAATCCAATAAACAAAACCAAAAAATGTATTGAATCTCCTAATAGAAAAAAAACATTCGGGGCATTAAGTTAATGTTGAGTCTGTTGATCAAAGTCATACCATCTGCAAAACAAAAACAAACAGATATAGCATAACTGATACTGTTTCATAGCGAGCTAAGGTAATGGATTCCAGGAAGCATTAAAAACTACAGGCTAAGATAACAAAATTAAAATAGATATGTGTGAATATACTAAAATATAACAATATACTAATAGTATGTACATTGATAGTAAGAGAGGCATCTAAAATAACAGAAACATTGATAGTAAAAGGATGGACAAAACCAAACCATATCAACCTCCCACCCAAATTATAGAGGGATTCACTATACTTTCATCTATTCTTGTGTATTTTATTATCTACATTTAGATCTTCAGTTCATTTGGAACTTATTCCTGTGGATATTGTGAGAAGTGAATCTAACTTTATCTTTTTCAAAATGGTTTTCTAGTTTTTCCAGCATGATAATTTAAAAATTCCATCTCTGCCCCAGGTATTTCAGGAACCACCATTGTCATATTCTATTGGATATTACCTCATGTTCCATCTATTCCATATAATTCCAAATATTCTCCATAGTTCTATAGACAGTGTATTATTATAATCTGGATTACCATATAGTTTCATCTATTTCTGAATTTTTCTATCTTTGCCATTGATTTTTCTGTCTATTCACACACCATTAGCAAGCAGTTTTAATTATCAAGGCTTTGTAATATGTTTAGGTATCTGGAGGGCTAGTCCTGCCACTCAAAACTCCTCCTTTTTAGTATTTTCCTAGTTATCCTTGCTTTTTTTTTTTTTTTTTGAGAGAAAGTTTTGCTCTTGTTGAGCAGGCTGGAGTGCAATGACACAATCTCGGCTCACTGCAACGTCTGCCTCCTGGGTTCAAATGATTCTCCTGCCTCAGCCTCCTGAGTAGATGGAATTAGAGGCACCCATGACCACACCCAGCTAATTTTTTGTATTTTTAGTAGAGACAGCATTTCACCATGTTTGCCCAGCCACATGTTTTTTGTTTTGTTTTGTTTTTTATATATGAAATTTAGCATCAATTTGTACAGTTTAAAGGCAGTTCATTGGTATTTTTCATTGGGACACTCCCGTCAATTTTATAAATTAATTTTGACAGAATGGATATCTTTATGATGTTGAAATATCTTGAGCAAAAGTAAGCAATATTGTTTCATTTATTCAAGTCTATTTTTTGTGTCTTTCAGGAATGCTTATAGATTTTTTTCAAATAGGATTTGAGCATTTATTAATTCATTCCTAAGTATTTTATCTTTTTTTTTGTTGCTCTGAGGGTTCTATCATTTTTTGTTGCTAAATGGTGTTCTCCTCTTGTAGCTAGTTATCATTTGTGCATGGAAAATTATTGATTTATTTAAATAACAAAGCATCTCAGGATAAGATGGACTGAGATCTGTCCCACTCCATTTTCCATTATATTGTAGGCTGGTAATTACTATCTCTGAGTCCATGTGGAGAAAGAAAAGTTGATTGAACTGGCAATCCAGGTTAAGGCACAGGTCTCTGGCATTTGCTGGCTAAGCAATAGAATACTTTTTTCTGGTTGGATAAATCCCTACAACCCAGGTACACATGGTAATGGTAAATCATGATCTTTTCAGATTATATTCTATTGGCTCACTTCTCAAAGGATATGAAATCCAAGATTATTTATCTCAATGCATTGCCATTGAACTGCCATCAGTACAAATTTGACCTGGACTTTTTTCAAATAGCTCTTTTATGTTTAATTTCTGTGATGTTTCCTGTATTTTTTTCCTATGCCTGGTATAACTAACGCAAACATAGAAGTTCATGGCCACATAAATTTATTCTTATAGTCCATAGGTTAGAAGTCCATAATGGGTCTCACTGGGCTAAGATCAAGGTTTGGGCAGGGCTGAGTCCCTTCTGCAATTTCTAGGAGAATCTGTTTCCTTCTCATTGACAGAGTCTACAGGCCATCTATATTCCTTGACTCATGGCCTCTTCCACTGTCTTCAAAGCCATCACTCCAACGTTTGCTTCTGTCTTTACATCTCCTTTTTCTGATTTTGATGATCTTGGTATCATTATATCCTATTATAAGGTTACAATGTGTTATAAGGATCTATTACAAGAACCCCTATTATTACACTAGACCTAGCCAGATAATTCAGTGTATTCTACCCATATCAAGATACTAAATTAAATCAAATCTGCAAAGTTCCTTTTGCCATGTCAGATAACATATTCACAGGTTATGAGAAGTAGGATGTGGTCATCTTTGGGTGGATGTTATTCTGTCTGCCAAACTTCTCATTTTAATTCTTTTCCATAGCATCACGGTGTTGGAATATAAGTGACCTATATTTAGATGTCTACTGGAGAACACCAGGGTATAGGAAGGGATTCAGGCTCTAGAGTCTGATAGGCCTGAACTTGAGTCCCAAGATTCTTTGCCTGAGTAATTGGATGACTTATGGAAGTAGCTTCACTTTTTAAAGCATCATTTTCTTTACCTATAAAATTGAGTAGATAATAATAGTGTCTAATTCTTAAGGTGGCTAAAAGAAATAAAAAAGTTGAAAACAGCTCATCAATGTTCAGCCTTATACTGGGTTCTCTTGGCAGCCTACATGGGCTTCATTCATCCAATTCTGACATTAGTTTTGAAGGTGTATTAAAATATTTTTAAATGATTTTATTTTATAGCTGCTTGAAAATGGGCCTAAATTAACATTCCATCGCTGCTCAGTAAAAATGTTTGGAGCCCATCCATATGTAAAAGAAAGTATTTGTTGTTTTTCAAAATCAGTACTTTCTAATTATATTGTACTGTCATAACTTATTCCAGTAGAGTGGCAGACACAGTAGCAAGCTCTGCTGTCTTAAGTCAGCCCACGAACAACTAAGCTGTAGAGGACTGCCCAGGCATTAACCTTGCTCTATCTGATAGCTCAATATAGTATTCGTCATGCATTCCTTTGACTATGCAAAGAATCATCTAATCTTTCATGCCACCATCAAATTCTAAACTGTTCTATCCTCTATCCACCTCCCAGTAACTATTCTCCTTGGGTAGCATGTCATCAAAGAGAGAGACTCTTTTCATATTGTGGTCCCAGCTTTTGTTTCTGTATTTTGCAAGCTGAGCTTGGCAAGTCTATCTGCTAATGTACCTACTCCTACATTTGCAATTCTAATTGAATCCACACAGTTAGATTTAATCATACAACCTCAGTTCTCATCATTTTCTGCTACTTCAAGCATGTTTAGTTTACAAGCTATCGTATTTCTAGTGATTATTTTTGGCAAAGGATTTTGTTGGTATCTACAGCACTGTCTTCTAGTTTGACTTAGTCTATGTATATGAACATTTACAAACACAGGCAAAAGAAACAAGTGAGAATGGCTTTGTCTTCATAGTATTGTACTGTACTTAAATTTCTGGTTCAAATTTTTTTAATTCAAGAACAGACTTTGAAGGGATTAGCCATAATCTAACCCCTTCTTGACTTACCTGTAAAACCAAACCTGTCCATTATCTATCTCTTAGTGATTTCAGAATTAAAGATCTTTGAACCCTGTTAACACAGACGATATGTTAAATGGAAAATATCATTATTCTGTGTGTCATAACAATTTTAAATTCTTTTCAGACATGTATTTCTGTCTTCACTGGCATTTGCCTAGGATGTTTTATATGATTAGAGTTTAGTAATGGAGAAAAGCTCAATTAAGCAAATAATAGTTGAGGGATTTAAAGCATTGCATAGCATCATGATCCTCTGCTTTGCCTGAGGTTTCCCAGCAAATCATCTGACAAATTTTCTCATTCAGCTGTGCCAGTATATAGCAAAGGTTGCATTAGCTTGGTCCAAACTCAGTTAAAGATAGTGTCTCTTCAGCAGCAGAGCCGCTTCCTAGCCTGCCTCACACGCCATCCTGAGTGACACCCTCCCTGTTTATTTCATCCCCCATTTCACATCCATATGCCATTCAATTTAACGTTTCCTGGGTGGAATTCCATTTCTGCAGCCTACCCCATCCTAATCCACACAGTTCTCTTGCTTAGTAAGAGGTTTCCTCCACTGGAACAGGAAATCCAAGCTCAGAGATGGTGCTATCTGTTCCTTTTCCTTCACTGGATTATCAACATGCATCCAATCAGCAAGTCTGACAGTGGTATTTATATTAATGTTTTCAGAAACCGAATACAACTCAGATAACATCTTGTGCAGGCTGCAACCCTAGACTTTGTCACCACTGAGAATACATGAACCCAGGGTAGAGTCTCCCGAGAAGCAGGGTAATTAAAGTGATCTCGGAGTCCCCAAATCTCCATACAGGCCATGGATATATTTCCTATGTGCAATCTTTTATTTCACTTTCGTTTTGTGATGCACTCTATTTTTTGGCATGGAAACAGCAAAAATGTCAAATATCCCCTTAATAGCATTTCAAAGTACCTTCTAATATGACTCAATAGAGGAAATAATTAAGCATTTGTGTTTGTTTATGTTGAAGATATTAGAAAAACACAAAATAATTTTCTAATAAATTAGAAAAACACAAAAGGTTATATTCATATCTGATTTTGAATGAAGTCAAAAGTGTAAAAGTTACTAGGTATATCACTTGGGTAAAAAGATAAACATAAGAATCATACCACACATGACTGCAGAGCACTGAAAGATGATAACCATCATTCAAATGCAACACCAAATAGAATGAAGACAAAGCTTCTGTAAGAAAAAGAAAATTGCTGGCTAAAAACTCATAGTCAATTATGTATTGTGAATATGAGATATAATTAGAATCCTGGGATCTAAAGAAACTCAAAGCAAGTGTGTGGTCTAAAGTCAGAGTCAGTCATGACTATGTGCATGCATATGCTGTACACCTAGCAGATATGGGGTGGGAATGGTTATACATAGAGATACAGCTATTGATACACACATAAAAGCAGATGGCTTTCTTTCTTTGGGAATGGTTAAAGTCTATGACAAAATACCTGTGGAGAGACAGTCATGGCCCAAGACACCATAAGAAAATGCACACTAGGTGTTTTTCCCCTCACAGCCCTGGGAAAGTGAGACTGTGGAGGACAGTGATGAATAAGATCTCCTGTTGTCAGGAGGGGTGACACAGGTTCACTAGCACCTGCTTTCCTAGTCTACACACATTTTGATTAACACAGATGCCAAGAAGCAGAAACTCGCTAGTAATTGTCCAGTGGCTCAGATCCCAGGAATTTCTGTGTTGGAAAGAGATATTTGGTCGTCTGGGAATATTACCGAGCAAAGACACTTTTCTACCATAAGCAGCTTCTAATTGCAAGATAAATTCACAAGAAAATGTCTATAAATTTTCATTAAACAATGGTTTTAAGATTTCACGGAAAGCATCATAAAGCCTGTTACTAACTTGGATGTATAACATTGTCACTGTAAAAAAAAAAAAAAAAAAAGAAGAAACTACTAACATTGCCAAAAAAGTAGAATATTTTGCCAAGTGATAAATCATCAAAAAAATATAAAATTTCACTGCAGACCAACCTGGGTAACACAGCAAGGCCTTGTCTCTACAAAAGATAAAAAATAAAAATATTAGCCAGGCATGGTGGTGTGTACCCGTACTCACAGTTACTCAGGAGGCTGAGGTAGAAAGATTGCTTGAGCCCAAGGTTCAAGGTTCAAGGTTACAGTGAGCTATGATTGCACCACTGCACTACAGCTTGGTGTGGAGTGAGAACTTGTCTCTAAACAAAACAAAATAAAACAAAAAACCTGACAAACTTTACTGTTTGAAACTTCATTTTAGGTTGACAAAACAATTAGCATTCCTTCTGAAACAGAGATCAACATGTGAAAATGTCTGATTGTGTAAACCAAGATGACAGGTTGAATATACTATGCATACCTTACAAAATCCTAACAGGGAGAGAGGGCACATCACACGAAGCTGCTCAGAGTTTGTTTAGTATGGCCGGCCAGCCTCTATTGTAGTTGTAGCTGGGGATTCCTTTTCAAATAAATTAAAGGATGATTTGTTGACATGGTTATCTTCTTCAATATATTTAATTGGAGATATTTTCTTATATGTCTAGACGTGTAATTATGTCTTCATTGTCTCCTAAAGCCAGCTTTGCTTCAGGCTATCTAAGATATTGAAGAAATGCCTTCAAGTCAATAAAGGTGTCTTAAAATAAGAATGGGAAAAATAAAACCATTTGCACTTGTTAACAAAAACACTTTATTCAACTGCCAACCTCTCACATAGTGTGCTTCTACCACAAGGCTTTGCTCATTGTTTCTTTTTCAAGCATTTATTCCCAAGGTTTGCATGGGCTCTATAATTGTGTTATCTGCAGGCCTATGCAGAACTCTGGATGGACTAGAATGAGGCATTTTGGGTTTAGCAAACAAAGTGGACAAGTTTGACATGTCCATCAGCTGAGTGGTAGTGCCTAGTGTGATGGTTTGTCATTTTCACACATGTTGGATCTATACAGCATTTGAAGCAGCTGAAGTTCACTCAGAAATGCTAGTACCTGTACAACTGTAATATCTTAGCAATTCCATAATGAAATTCACATGGAATCTCTCAACCTAGCCAGATTTGTGTCAGATTCCTTAACATGTTCCAGTTGCATGAAATACTAATTAAAGGTACTCATTGTTAACTGATATAAATAGTCCCCACTTAGCCCATTATAGGTATGGGCTGTAAAACAAACAATTATATGACAGATGATACGTGTTAACATGGAGAAATTCTGTGATGACATTTCTGTAGCACTGCAACCTCTTCAACCACCATATGTTCCACATTAGGAGCTAAAAGGAGTATGCTGATTATAAAGGTGATGCACCCACTCCCAGCTTCTGACTTTTCTTCTAAGAATAGAAAAATCTGAACCATCTCTGAGGGACTCACATTACAAATGAAGTGAGGTAATAAAAGCATTAATGGGAGTTGGTATTTAACTGTCTTGTGTATTTGGAATTTTCCATCCTGGTGCCCAGTAACTTCCTCAGCCACCCTCAAAATTGTCCCCTCTAGGGGAGGGGAATCAAGGGAAAGCAGTCATATACAATGGAGTATGGGAGTATGTTTTACTTTAAAAGTCACAAATTTGTGACTTTTAATTTAAATCCAGGTTTAAAAAGGATTTTGACACAGTGGGAATTTAAGTTTAAAATGTTTTATTTTTCTCCAAGAGATAAGTCAACTGTATGTCAAAATAATCAATGAATACCAGTAATTTCCTGACAATCAAATAAGTACACAAATTAATTAAATTATACAGTGGCAAACCATCTCCAACTCCTTTGTCTCTTTATCTTATGCACCCCACACAAACTATAGGTGTCCCTTCTAAAACTGGTTAAGGAAAGATTATGTGACAATTGATTCAATCAAGAGACATTGGAACTGTACTCGGTGGCTTACCCCTGTAATCCCAGCACTTTGAGAGGCCGAGGTGGGCAGATCACTTGAGGTCAGGAGTTCGTGACCATCCTGGTTAACATAGTGAAACCCCATTTCTGCTAGAAATATAAAACTTAGCTGGGCGTGGTGGCATGTGCTTGTAATCCCAGCTCCTCGGGAGGCTGAGGCTGGAGAATGGCTTGCACCTGGGAGGAGGGTGTTGCAGCGAGCTGAGATTGCGCCATTGCGCTCCAGCCTGGGTGACACCGTGAGACTCAGTCTCAAAAAAAGAAAGAGACATTGAAATATACATTTTAGTTAAACAGCAGCCTTGTTTTTTTTGGGGGGACGGAATTTCGCTCTTGTTACCCAGGCTGGAGTGCAATGGCGCGATCTCGGCTCACCGCAACCTCCGCCTCCTGGGTTCTGGCAATTCTCCTGCCTCAGCCTCCTGAGTAGCTGGGACTACAGGCACGCACCACCATGCCCAGCTAATTTTTTGTATTTTTAGTAGAGACGGGGTTTCACCATGTTGACCAGGATGGTCTCGATTTCTTGACGTCGTGATCCACCCGCCTCGGCCTCCCAAAGTGCTGGGATTACAGGCTTGAGCCACCGCGCCCGGCCCAGCAACCTTCTTTGAGCAAAAGACTGTAATCATCCTATTAAATTACAAGTTGTTCATGTACAAATAGCAAATGATAACTACTTATGAAACTTCTAGTAATTCTGAAAAAAATGGTGTTTTTTTTTTATAATTACTAAATTCATTATCCTGTATTGACTTTGTTCTTTGCCAGGTGCTATATTAAAAGCTTTATAGAGTTTACCTTGTTTACTGTTTCAAAGCCTAGAAGATGTGAATTATTATCGCTGCTGTTATTCACATATTATAGACAAGGTAATTGAAACATAGAATAAAAAACTTTCTCAAATATTTGATCCGATATTACAAGAAAGCCTCTGTGATGAGCGTTGGGGTAACAAAGGTAACAAGATAAGATTGATCTCATCCTCTTTCTGGCTTGGTTTTGTTTTTTGAGAAAGGGTGTTGCTCTGTTGCCCAGGCTGGAGTAAAGTGATGCAATCATAGCTCACTGCAGCCTTAATCTCCTGAGCTCAAGTGATCTTCCCGCCTCAGCCTCTCAAGTAGCTGAGACTACAGGCATGCATTATTATGCCTGGCAAACTTTTAAAAAAAATTTTTGTAGTGATGAGGTCTCACTATGTTGTTCAGGCTTGTTTTGAACTCCTAAGCTTAAGTGATCTCCTGCCTCCACCTCCCAAAGTGCTGGGATTATAGATAAGCCACCACTCCCAGCTTGGCTCCATCCTTGTAGAATTTACAGTATGGTGAGGGAGACAGACATACATCATTAGTAGTAATCAGTGAAATGAAACTGTGCTAAATGCCAAGGGGGGAAAGTCCTGAGATCTTTGAGAACATATAAAAAGGGTGTGTATTTTAGTTTGGTTCATTGTAGAGGACTCATCCAAAGAAGTATATTCAAGACCGGAAGTGTAAATGGGACCCTAGCAGGCAAAGTGGTGAGCAAAGAGCTTCCTAGGCAGAGAAATGACTGCAGTCTTGTGAGAATGAAAAAAGATGGGCATGCATATATTGAGATAGTGACAAAACTAGAGCCAGAATCAAACTTGGGCTACCTGATGCCACATTCTGTTCATCATAGTACCTATTACTGATTCTTTGGTACTTTTATGAGAAGGAGACAAAAGAAGAGGAGATAAAGAAAAAGGAAGATAAAGGAAGAGAAGGGAAAGAAAAGAGGAAACCAAGGCTCAGAGAGGTGAATCAATTTGCCCAAGGTCACACAGTACCAGAATTCAAATTTAGCAGTCTTTAAAGCTCATACTTAAAATGTTACGCTCTGAACCATGATACTAAAAACTAGCCATTATGGAAGTTCACTAAAATTTTTATAAGTGCTTCTATTTCTAAACCACAAATATATAATTTTTAAAAATTATATTATGAACACTTTAAAACAGAAACCAAAGTAAGGAGAATTAATATGATGCACTCTCCTATAACCATCATCCAGATAAAATAATTATCAATATTTTTCTAATGAAATAAGTGAGTCTAACGAAGTAACTTTAGTGTAAGGGGAAAATTACTGACAATCACAACAGAATTTTATCAGAAATAAATAGTCTTCTGCCTAGAATTGTCACTTCCAAATACCATATTGAAGTATCACAATTAAATTCCCTATGTAAACCACAAGAGCATGAATAGGAACATTCTTTTCCTCCATGAAGCCAGATAAGACAGTACAATGTTTGGCAGTATCCCCTGCAAGTTAAACTGCCTTTGGCTTCACCCTCTTGATACATCATTGACATTTAGAAGTTGGATGGCATAAGCTGACATTCCAGAAAAAGCAAATCTGCCTTAGTATATGAACTACATGATTTTAACAAAAGTCTCGTGGGCCCATTTGAACAGGTTTTGATATTTGGGAAATATATTTTAATTTAAAGTTGTTTATAACATAAATATTAGAAAATGCTGTACGATCTTCTACAATGACAGCAACACGCAAATGGTTTTTAAACATTATAACTATTTATCTATCTAAATATAAATACACACACCCAATGGTGAAGTCATCTCATGAATATGTCTAATTGACGAGAACTTGACTATCCACTTGGAGGGGAGAAAAAAATTGTTTGTGAAATTTCTCCTACTATCTCCCAGATGAATACCTAGCCTTAGGGAGTTCATGATGGAAGCTGTGAATGAGCTCTGCTTTCACATAATTGCAAAGTTGCATGCCACTCAAAATATAAGCATCATGTTAAAATTACACAACTTGCAAAAAACAACAACAAAAAAATGAAATACGTTCTCAAAAGGAAAGAAAATCAGTTGAGTTTGCCTTGAAATTAACCAGATGTTGGAACTAACAAACAAGGATTTTAAAGTCGTTACAGTAACTATCTTAAATGAAGCAAAAGAGCATGGTTTCCACGAATAAAAATCTCAGCAGAGAAATAGGAAATTACAGAATATAAATAGAAACAAAAGAGAGGAAATTCTAGACTTGAAAAATACAATTTTGGAAATAAAAAAAATCACTAGATGGATTTAACATCTGAAAGGACATGGCAAAGGAAAGTGCAAGTAAACTTGAAGACAGGAAAATAGAGATGATGCCAGGTGAAGAACAGGGAAAAAAAAATAAAGGACAGAGCTTTTGGGACTTCTCAAATAATATCAGTGCAATGTAAAATTTGATGAAAGACAGAAATGCACAGAAACAAGATGCTAAATGGACACCACGAATCATAAACCCAAAGAAGCCCATGTTGAGGCACATTACTGTCAAAGTGTCCAAATTGCTTAAACCAGCTGATTTTAATGTACATCTTTCAGACTCAGGCAAATCAATTGTATACAAAACTAGTGAGAACACAGAAAATGTGACCAATAAAATTTAAAATCTTATCTGATAGGTACATATAGAATCTTGTACACCAACAAATAAAATTATTTTTATGTATACTTAAAACGTTTCTAAAGATTATACATTGAGCCCAACAGACTGAAAATATCATAAAGACTTGACATCATAACAGGTTACATCCTCTAATACAATGCTGCTAAATTGGAAATTTATATTAAAAAGATAATTTTAAAATTATATGTATATTAAGACTAAAACTAAAAAATACACTCCTAATAATTCATACATTTCAGAGGAAAATGGTGTTGCAAATAAGGGAATATTTAGAACTAAACAATAGAAAAGCATACCATATCAAAATCTGTATGTGGGTTATAATAAAGTTGTGCTTAGAGGAAAGTTTATACATTTACATACCTTATGAAAATCAAGAAAAAAAATTACAAATACTCAAAACACAGAGGCCATGAGAAGAACAGAAAACTCAAAGAAAGTAGAAGAAATACTAAAATGAAAAATTAATAAATAGAAAATTCAATATAATAGAAATGATTGACAAGACAAAAGGCTTTCATTTTGTCAAGGCTTAAAGATGGCAACATTCTAACAAAACGAAATTTTAAAAAGAAGAGGCAAACAATCTTAGGAACAAAAATGTGGGCAATTTCTACAGATTCAGGGGAGATATAAATAATCTCAATAATATTTCTAGGGAATAGCTACATGATCATCTTAATGCATGCAGACAAATTGTCTGATAAAGTCTAACATTCGTTCATGTTCACTTGATGGAGAAGGGGAACATGAAGTTGAATT
Organism: Sapajus apella; assembly: GCF_009761245.1. Taxonomy (NCBI): domain Eukaryota; kingdom Metazoa; phylum Chordata; class Mammalia; order Primates; family Cebidae; genus Sapajus; species Sapajus apella. The sequence continues at coordinate 6,528,752 of NW_022436971.1, read as the reverse complement.
CATTCAAGTTAAACAGAAAAAAAAAAGTTTGTTTGCTGGACTGTGACATTCTATCTTTCTGTTTCCCCTGGATTTTGGTTGAAGCTCCAAAAGGTTAAAACAAAATGATAATTTTTAAGTACTTTTATATTCTAAAACAAATTTCTTAAGCAGCCAGTCATGGAGGACTTGGAAAGGGGGTAGTTCAATTCCCATCTGTCAGCATCAGCTATCTCCTGTCTCAAGGAGACAGAAAAAACTTTGACATTTCATTGAGAAGGTTGAGCCATCAGAGTTGTTTTGTGCAATCTTGCACACACATACATTGAAGAGAGAAGAAAGGTACTTATCTCTACTTGAAACCAAATGAGAGAGTCTTCAAAAGAGCCTCTTGGCAAATCTGACATGGAGGCTTTGATTTGAGGACTTTTGGACTGGTACCTGCCTCCTGCCTTGGGAGGAAGTCTAAAGGTAAGAGGCTCTGTGTGGAGGTGCCAGAGGGTGACAAAGGGACAGTGCTTCCCCGGACAAGCTTGTGCTTCCCCAGCTTGGTGAAGGCAGGCATGACTGTGTTTCATATAGGCCATCTAGCAGTCCCACAGAATGGACCCAAAGGTCAGTCATCTTAAAAGAAATTCTGTACAAAGGGCTATTGGAAGAGGATGTCCCTGTTGAATTACGTACCCCTGGAAGCCAGCAGCCTGAAGGATAAGCTCTCAAAGACCAGGCAGGGAAGGCTCTGCTTGAGTGAAGGAAACTAAATGCAATAAATCCCACTGACAGTGCCTCTACAAAGAGGCATAAAAACATCTCAACAAAGAAAAATCAGCTTTTCAACATCCACCATATCCAGAGAAGAGCAATGATAGTTAAGAAAGACATTTCCTACAGCTACCTTCCCTCCACCCTCAACCAGTCACGAAAGACCCAAACACCAACTACCGAGTCCAGGAGAAGGAATGGTGAGCAACAAAAACAGCGAGGGTGTCAGCCATGCTTTTCCTCTTACTACAGTGCTTGTCCACAGGGACAGGGCCCCAGTGGAGAAGGGGAGTGTAAAGTTGGATTCAAGTCTAGAATTTTCTTATTTAAGTGGACTTGACTATTTATAACATAAAGTGGCTGGAGAACATATTCTTACCTGAGATAAATTGCATAAGTAGGGATTCTGACCATTATTTTATCCAGGGTAGGAAATAACTAGTCAATAGAGCTAAATTAATCAAGAGTGATGAGGGAGAAAAAGTAAAATTTGTTTCTGTTTGCAGATTCCTGAATCCCATCTGTTCAATAAACTTGTTACACTAGGAAAAGGAAATCACTTTCTTGACTTGACAAATATTAATAATATCTATCCCAAACCACAGAGAAACAGTTAATGTGTTTGAGTGAAGGGAACTGCATGCAAGGAATCCCAATGACAGTACCACTTGAAAGAGCCACAAAAACATCCCAAGAAAGGAAAAGTAGACTTTGGAAAGGCAGGAAAAAGATCAGAATGATCCCGTTCACAGGTTCTATTCACCCTTGCTCTGTAAAGTGTAACCAGCCCATAAGGCCAGAAAAATATTTACATAAGGAATAATAATTGGAATGGGAGAGAGAAAAATGTTAATTTCAAACAATACAATGGTCCATGTTAAAAATCTAATAGAACTATAAACTATTACTTTTAATAAGAAAGATTAACATAGAGAAATAAATTATGGACTTTGTTTTGGGCTTAATTGCATCCCACCACCAAAAACAAAGTGATATATTGAAGCCTTAACCTCTAGTACATCAGAATGTGACTATTTGGAGGCAGAGCCTTTAAAGTGGTGGGCAAATTAAAATTAGGCTGTTAGTGTGAGTCCTAATTCAATACGACCTTTGTCCCCATGAGTCAGGGGAAATTTAGATGCAAAAAGAGACCCAGGATGTCTGTGCACAGAGGAAAGACCATGAGAGGACAGAGCAAAAGGTGGCCATCCACAAGCTGGGCCTCAGGAAAAACCAACGCTACCAATACTTTCATCTTGGAATTCCAAACCATGAGAAATAAATTTCAGTTGTTTCAGCCCACTCATTCTATGAAATCTTGTTGTGGAAGTCTTAACAAACTAGCAGACTTCTAAATTAGCAATATCTAATTAAAATGTAACAAAATAAAATATCCATTTTAAAGTAGCAGTAAAATCACAAAGCACCTACTGAAGGAATAAATCTAACAGTGCATGTTTAAGAAATTTAGAAAGAAAATCACAAAATTTATTGAAAGAAATAAAGACTTGAATAAAAGGACAATATAGCAAGTTCATTAATGGTAAGATAATATTATAGATATTTCCATTCTTCCAAAAACTAGCCTACACATTTAGTACAATAATAATGAAATTCAAAACAGAGTTTTTTATGAAAGAGTAAAGAGACAATAATAATAGAAAATGTTGATAACACAAAGGAAGGCAAACGAATCACTGTATAACTACAATGCAAAACTTTAATAATTAAACCAGAGTGGTAATTATGAATTTAATATGCATTATTTTGGCTTACACTATTAAATAGAATTTTTTTTGTTTTCAGATATTTATCACATTAAGGAAGCAATCTACGACTATTCAGTTTTGTAAGAAATTTAAATACTTTTTATTACAAATAGGTATTTTGACAAATGCCTTTTCAAAACCATCTCAAGTAATGCTCATACAGCTTTTCTTCTTTCACCTAATAACAATATATATTATGTTGTTTCATTTCTTATGTTGAAACATCTTTTCACTTCTGGAATAAACTCAGTGTGGTGGTAGTATAAAGTTCTTTTAATACGTAGCTGAATTTAATTAGCCAATATTATATTTAGTATTTGTGAGTCTTTATTCACAAATAAGATTGATGTATTTTGTATTTTAGCACTAACATTGTCCTGGCTTTAAAAGTGTATTGGGAAGTTTGAACCTTATGTTTACCCTTTGGAACAGTTTAGACAGAAAATAGTCCATTCTTGAAGCCTTTCTAGAATTCACTAGGAAAATCTCTAGAACCATGGCCATTCTCCTTCTGGGTGGTATAATTCATTAACAGCTTTTTATGCTGATTACAAGGCTACTATATATGTACATTTTTAAATTTTTCTGGTGTTAGTTTTGATAACTTTATTTGCCTCAAACATTTAGAAATACTTTCAAGACATTTCACAAGGCATTATATATTTTACTTAAAAATAGAAACAGCTTTATGTATCAGGTTCAGATAGTGGAAGGACAGTTGCCTATTAGATCATTGGTGCTAACCTTGGTCTCTGAGTTTGGCAATAGAGCAGGTACAATAGGAATCTGCTTTTAACTTTTATCATAGAAATGCGTTTTGTGTGTGTGTGTGAGGTGAGTGGAAAGTGTCATATACTAAATAAAGTCTGAATATATTTTCTTTGTTTAACAGAGGGGGATACTGACCCTTTCTCTAAAAGGGCTTACATTCTGTTTACAAGTTTCTAATATAATAAAGAATACAATGCACAAAGGTTCCCAACAACTGGGTAGTGTATATTGTAAGGCAGAGAGTTCCTGCACAGGATTTATTTCTTCATCATCTCTCTTTCCACCATTACAGCATAATGGCCACATCACAGCACTCAGTCTTCTGGCTAATTCTGGTGCATTCCATTCTATTCAGGAGGCTCCAGTTAATTTCCATCTCTCTGCACACCTGTGACCCCCTCCTGTCCCACACCAACTCCAGCCTGCCATCCACATTAGAAATGTATGGGTTTCAAATTCCTAGGTCTAGATCCCCAAAGAGAATTCTGTTTCTGCTCATGAACAACAGCTGAAGCTGCTGCCAGATTTAAATTAATGTGGGACCTCTGGCTTGGGTGTAGACACACTTGGGTCAATGTGTGTCTTGGGTCAATGTGTGAGGACACTCTGCAGCTAAGAACCTAGGCTTCTTGGGAGGTTGGCATTTTAAATATCTAAATGCATCTTTCTTCTTTCTTTCCTTTTTCTTTCTTTCTTTCTTTCTTTCTTTCTTTCTTTCTTTCTTTCTTTCTTTCTTTC
>NW_022436971.1:6488396-6524633 GCF_009761245.1 Sapajus apella | reverse complement strand
TCCCTCCTTTCTTTTCTTTCTTCTTTCTTTCTTTCCTTCCTTCTCTTCCTTCCTTCCTTTCTCCTTCCTTCCTTCCTTCCTTCCTTTCTTTCCCTCCCTTAGTCTTTTTGGTGCCAACCTTAGTGTCTGAGTTTGGCAATAGAGGCAACGTTACAACAGAAAATCTGCATTTAACTTTTTTCATAAAAACTGTGTGTGTGTGTGTGTGTGTGTGTGTGTGTGTGTGTGTGTGAAGTGAATAGAAGGTGTCATATACTAAATAAAGTCTGAATATATTTTCTCTGTTTAACAGAGGGGGATATTGACCTCTTCTTCCTTCTTTCTTTCCCTCCCTCCCTTCCTTCTTTCTTTTTTTCACTCTCTCTTTCATTTCTCTTGCTTTCTTTCCTCTACTTTGCTCTCTCTTTCTCTGTTTCTTCTGAAAAAAATTCCAGATCCTTGAATGGAGAAAATGTCTCTGAGAGAGAAGAGAAACAGTTGGTAAATACAGAGATAGGATGTGTAGGGGGAGAAATTATGTGCATAAAAGTTATTACTATTTTGCCTCTGAACGAAAAAAGTGTTTTGTAAATTTTTGTAGCTTTTAAGTTTAAGAACAGAGCAAAGAAAAGGATACCGTTGAAGGCCATGGGAAAAGTTCAAAAGCAGAGTTGCTAGGAAACAGCAGTGGTGAGAGGAAAGTTCAAGGGCCATCTGTATGTCAGCAGGGCCCTCTGGAAGTCCTGGCAGGGGCTGGGGGAAGGTGGTATCCTGAGGCAGTTTACTTTATGATGGATCTAAAAATGTTGAAGAGAGGACCGACCCTAACAGCCATGCTTCACTGCACAGCCTTCAGGGGCCCTGCGGTCTGCTGGCTGATGGTCAGGGAACAACTGTGACTGCTCTGTTCCTTATCTGGTGTTATTGGGTATTACAGCAACTTAATGTTTGGAAACAGCCCCAAAGTAAAAAAGGTTTTGTCCATGGGACCCTAATTTCCGCCTTGAATACAAATAGAAGTCAGACAGAAAGTTGATCCCTGGCCATCTAGGTGGATGCAGCCAAGATTGGGTGGAGCCCAGTGTGAGCTTAAGAGGTTAGTACATAAAGGTAGACATGGGCAGCCCCCCACGTTTTGGAGAGAAGCATGTTCCCACCCTTCCCAGCTGACAGAAAGAAAGAAAAGCAGCTTGCTATGTCAAGAAACTTGTTGACTAGCTTTTTAAAAAAGCCAACTGGCTATGTCTTCTCAATTGTCCCTCTGTGAGGACTGGGGAATGTAAGAACTAGCATTGCCAGAGAGTTCTGTGGGATTACAGGGAATTCTACTCTCGTTTTCCCTTTGATATGGAGATTCCAATGGAGAATTCACTACCACATCCCAGATCTTCACCTGAGAGAGCTACGGAAGTGGAATACAGAAGGAAAATGGAACGTCGATAAGGTGGTAACTATAAGTGTGTCAGGTGGGAAGGGCCACTGGACTCTGCTTCCGAAATCTGTAAAGCAGGGTTAACTAAGCCTTTCATTAAGAACTGCTATTGTAAACAGTGCCACAGTAAACACACATGCACATGTGTGTTTTAAAATCCTTTAGGTATATACCCAGTAATGAGATTGCTGGGTCAAATGGTATTTCTAGATCTAGATCCTTGAGGAATTGTCACACTGTCTTCACAACGGTTGAGCTAATTTACACTCCCATCAACAGTGTAAAAGTGTTCCTATTTCTCTACATCCTCTCCACCAACACAAATGCCCATCAATGATGGACTGGATAAAGAAAATGTGGCACATATACACCATGGAATACTATGGAGCCATAAGAAAGGATGAGTTCATGTCCTTTGCAGGGGCATGGGTGAAGCTGGAAACCATCATTCTCAGCAAACTGACACAAAAAACAGAAAACCAAACACCGCATGTTCTCACTCGTAAGTGGGTGTTGAACAATGAGAACACACAGACACAGGGAGGGGAACATCACACATCAGGGCCTGTTGGGGTTGGGGGGGCTAGACAAGGGATAGCAGGGGATGGGGGATTGGGGAGGGATAACATTAGGAGAAATACTTAATGTAGATGATGGGGTGATGGATGCAGCAAACCACCATGGCACGTGTATACCTATGTAACAAACCTGCACAATCTGCACATGTACCCCAGAATTTAAAGTATAAAAAAAGAAGAAGAACTGCTTGCCACGGGGACAGAAAGGATTCTTAGATGTTATCTGCATTAAAAAAGAAAAAGTCCAGTGAAGTGAGGAACTAGCCCCACGTCACACAGAAAGTCAGTGGTACAGAAGAGAACAAAGTCATATCCTCTTACTCTTGATTTGTTAGTCCTCCAATTTCATCCTACAGTCTAGCTTATCAATAACCAGACATCTACTAAGCCCCCTTTGCACACCTAGCACTGTTGCAGGTGTGGGGAATGTGCTGTTGGGGAAGGTTGGAATATATTAATATCCCACACTTTTATTATCCTTTACAGCTTACAAAGCACTTAATATACACTGCTTATTTAAATTTTGGTCCAAATCTGAGAAATAAGTGTCCTTAGTACATAAGTGAAAAAACTAAACATTTAAAGAGATTTAGTGATATGTTCAAGGGGATACAGGAAGTGGCAATGACTCAAACCCAGATTCCAGACCTCAAAAAGTTTCAATATAGAGATATAAAACAAACATGGAAAACAATTGATAAATTATATGATAGCATTGTATGTTATTTTAATTCATTCTTGCATTATTTAATGAATTCCAATTATTTGAGATGTCTGTGATGTCTGTGAGTGGACATGTCCAATAGATAGCTGAGCCCAGGCAGGAGGGATAAAAGATTTAAGACTGACTGTGCAGACAGCAACAGAATCACAAGAGTGAATATGTCTTCTACGAATTGTCATCATTTTGTCAACACCGTGGAAGAACAAAGGAGAGGTAGTGGAATTCTTGTGATTAGCCAAGCTGCACACGTAGGCTACTTATTAAGAGTTATTCAAGAAACAAAATTATACTGAACAATTGGTTTTTCAGCAAGGTCTCTCCACTCTGGCAAGTTGGAACCTAAGATTCTCCCTGACTATGTGAGCTGCGGGAATTATTCAACCCACAAATCTCTGGTAATTGTTTTTTGCTTGCTCTCATGGCATCTTGCTTTACCCATGCAGCTCATTATTCAGGAAAAACATTAAGGGGACCCTCTTTGCACAGATGCTATGGTTGAAAAATAATATGGAATATGGCATAGGTTGTATTCCCCTAAAATTCACATGTTGAAATTCTAAACCCCAGTCATGGAATTAAGACGTGGTGCCTTTCAGAGATGACTGGGGCTCTGCTCTCATGAATGGGATTAGTGCCCTTATGAAAAAGGCCCCAGAGAGCCACCCCCAACCCACATCTTCCAGCCTGTGAGGACAGAGCAAGAAGGTGTCACCTACAAACTGGAAGACAGGACCTTACCAAATGCCACATCTGCTGGAGCTTTGATCTTGGACTTCCCAGCCTCCAGAACTGCGGGAAAGACATTTCTGCTACCTATAAACTACTCAGTTTATGGAATTTCGTTATAGCAGCCCAAATGGACTAAAACAGCAGATTTCTGCAAGTCTTTCCATTTGTGGTTTCCTTCCCCATAGTACTCTGTTCATCAGAGTTCAGCTGTGCCCGCTTTGAGTATTCCAGTCTCTCAGTGCAGCAAAACCTCCACACTCCACATAGGTCCCGCCCATCTCTGTCCTGTGCTTCAGGATAGAAAATGCCCAAGGAGAAAGCCGGGATGCTCATTCCCTTCATTTCATGGCTCTCCTTTTTCTTAGGGAACACAGTACTGTATAGCCGATTGCCCAATCTTCAGAAAGTTATTTCACATATTTAGCCAGTTTTCTAGCTATTCATGGTTTGTGGAAAAGTTCACTAACCAGTTAAGCTTCCAACATGGCTGGAGGCTTAAGTGTTCCCATGAAGTTTTGAAGTGATGCAAATCTGCTATGAATGTGGAGATGACACCACTTGACATTTTAAAATTAATCATGTATGTTAAAAATTTGAGTATAACCATTTCAGAAATAAAAATATAAAATAAAACTTCCTGCCCAAGGGAGCACAAGACAAGGTGGAATAAGACAAAATGTGATCATTCCAATAGTAGATGGAAAGGGAGAAAGAAATGAAGCAAGATGTATGAGGATTCCAGTGCCAAGAAAGGACTTCGGCGTCAAAAGAACCAGCAGATGGGACTGTTTATTTCTGACAATATAGAGATGACTGAGGTATTTGGAAAAGACTTTAAAATAAACACTGGATGTTTAAAATTCTCAAAAAGCCAAAAGAGGAACCAACATCTGGAAGAATTAGAAGTTATGAAAGATTAAAGGTGGACATTAAAAACCATTAGAACATTAGAACTGAAATAAAATAATTCGAAAAAGAATAGACAGGAGAAACTGAAAAAAGAACAGTTCCTTGGAAGACAAAACTGAGAAAATCCACCATGGTATAAAACACCGGAACAAAGAAATGAACAATTATCAACTAATGTATTTTAGTTCAAACACCAACAAAATACATACAATTTAGTATAACTAAATTATATTTTTTAAAACTTTACCAAAAAAGGCTATTAGAGAAGGTGATTTTAAACACACTTTTTTCAGTAAACACACAAGATTTTTTTGAAAAGTAAACATATAGGATTACTGAATAAAATGATTTTCAAATTTGATCTAACAAATAGATTTGGAAAACTGGATAGAACAATAGAATAGATTATAAGTCAGGTGACTATGTGTGTGAGCCCATTTCTGGACTCTATTCTCCATTGTATTCCACTGGTGAATCTGTCTATGCTTATGCTAATGCCACACTGTCTTAATTACAATAGCCTCACAATATGTCCTAAAATCTGACAGTGTAAAACCTCCAGCTTTTAAATTGCCTTGGTGACATCTGAATATAAAATATGAATTTCAGTTACGAATAATGTGTTGATATTTGTTCATTAGCTGCCATGCTACTGTAAGATGTTAATAAGGGAAACTAGGCATGGGATATACAGAAAATTCTCTTTACTACCTTTGCAATTTTTTGTCAATCTAAAACTGCCCTAAAATAGAAAGTTTATCTTTAAAAATTACCTTATTATCTCTCATGCCTTTGTATATGAATTTTAGAAATGGCTTGTCAGTTTCTTCAATAAAACCTACTGATATTTTATCTGGGACTTAATGCCATTAATGTTTTTGGATTAATTTAAAAATAATTGGCCCCTTAATAATAGTGTGCCTTATAAACCATAAATATTATCTATCTCTCCATTAATTTAGGTCTTTACAAATTACTTTCAGCAGATTTGCAGTTTTCAGTGTACGATTCTTGGACATCATTTGTTCAACTTCAAGTTTTTTGTTACTATTGTAAGTGGTATATAATTTGTATTTTCTTTTCTCTCTGTTTGTGGCTGGTATATAGAAATATAATTGATGTCTGTATACTGATTTTCTATCCAGCCACTTGGCAATATTTACTTATTAAAGATACTGTCACTAAAATCCTTTGTATTTTTAAAGTACATAATCATGCAATCCATGAATAAAATAACATTATCTTTCCTTTCCAATCCTTATGATTTTGATTTATTTTCCCTATACATTTTTATTTATTTATTGCACTTGGCAGGACTGCTACTAGTACAATGTCAATAGAAGTGTTACATGGAGCACCTCTCTCATTCTCAAACTCAGGGGAAGAGCTGCAAGTATTTCAAACTTTAGTATGATGTTTCCTGTATGTTTTTAAAAATAGATATTTACAATCAGAATATTTCTTGCTTGTTTGGAGTTCTGGTAATGAAAGGCATTCAATTTTATAAAATGCCTTTTCTACATCTATTGAAATTTTGTGATTTTTCTCATTTTTCTGTTACTATGTTCATCTGCTTTTGCTTAATTAATCTTAAATTAATCCAACTTAATGGTCAAGATATATTATTCTTTTTAATATATTGCTTGATTCTGTTTGCTAATATTTTATTTAGAACTTTTGCTTTTATGGTCACAGGAAAGATAAGACTGAACTTTTTTTTTATAATATGCTTGTCAGATTTTGGTATTAAAGATATATAAAAGAACTGCCAAGTACGCCTTCACTTTTTACTTTCTGGAAAAGTTGAATAAGATTTATGTTCTATTTACTTTATCTGTTTGGAAGCCATCTAATCATATTTGTGTATGGAGTAAAAAGTTTTAATAAAATATTTAATTTTTAATAGATATTGAAATACTCAGGTTTTCTATTTCTCTATCTCTCAGCTATACTGAGTTGCATTTTTTGAAGAATTTGTCCTTTTCATCCAAGTTGTCAAGTCCATTCCCACAAAGTAGTTTGCAATATCTTTATCTTTTAAAATAATATATCTGTAGGATCTATAATGAGATATCTTCTTTACTTTCAAATATTGGTAATTTGTCTTTTCTCTCTCTTCTTTTTCTCTTGCCCAATCTTGCTGCAAGTTTATCACTTCTTTATCCCTTTCTAAAAAACAAATTTAGGACTGTTAACTTTTTTGTACTTTTTAGAAAATTGATTTATGGGCTTATCTCTATTGCTTCCTTACTTTTTGTTTCCTTCAGTATAAATTTTTTATAGCTTTTTTAAAGATAGAGCTTAAATAATCATTTTTTGATTTTCATTGTTTTCTGATATATGATTTAAGACTATAAATTTTTCTTTAAGTATTGCTTTAGCTTCAAGTGAAAAACTATGCCCATCAATGACAGACTGGATAAAGAAAATGTGGCACATATACACCATGGAATACTATGCAGCCATAAAAAAGGATGCCTTCACATCCTTTGCAGGGACATGGATGAAGCTGGAAACCTTCATTCTCAGCAAACTGACACAAGAACAGAAAACCAAACACTGCATGTTCTCACTCATAAGTGGGTGATGAACAATGAGAACACACAGACACAGGGAGGGGAATATCACACACCAGGGCCTGTCCAGGGGTGGGGGCCTAGGGGTGGGATAGCAGGGGGTGGGGAGATTGGGGAGGGATAGCATTAGGAGAAATATCTAATGTAGATGATGTGGGGTTAGATGTAGCAAACCAGCATGGCACATGTATACCTATGTAACAAACCTGCACAATTTGCACATGTACCCCAAAACTTAAAGTATAATAAAAAAATGCAAAAAAACGAAAAACTATATGTTTTATTTTCATAATCACTTAGCTCAAAATACTTTCTAATTTTGATTTGATATTTTCTTTGACCTATTATTTATACATATCTTATTAACTTTTAGGCAATTAAATATTTTCAGTTATCTTTTGATCATTACTTTTTAATTCATTTTTTTTTTTTATAGCGATGTGGTCTTGTCCAGGTTGCTCTTAACCTCATGGCCTCAAACAATCCTCCTGCCTTGGCCTTTCAAAGTGCTGGGATTACAGGCATGAGCCACCACTCCCGGCCTGCATAGAATATTTTCCATCATTTTACATTTCAACTTTTCTGTGTTCATATTAGCTTTTTTCTTGAAAGTGCCATAGTGGAGACTTTTTCTTTTTTTAAAAAAATATAGTACTATAACTTTTTTACTCAACAGATTCAGTCCATTCACCTGATTAAACTGGGTTTACAGATATTATGCATTTCTGTATTACTATTGATTTCTAAGTTACTAATATGTATTATATTCTGGTTTCTTCCTTTCTTTTAGATTAATCAAATATTTTTGTTATTCATTTTCCTTGTTATTCATTTGTTAAGTATACATTTTTCTATTTTTTACTCAAGCAATTACAATTTACATTTTCAAATTATTTAAGTCTAGTAAAAATTTTTACCTTTACCATTTCTCCTATAATTTGGAATCTTAAAACACTTTAAGTCCATTTACCTCCTTCCGTCTTTTGTATTGTCTTTATCAAGCATCTTTGTTTTACACTTTTTCAGTCATTTCCACTATTGTCAATACCATCATACCATCACTATTGCTTTATGTTTGCCAACATACCTATCATTTCCAGTTAGTTCTCTTCATTTCAAATGGCATTTTCATGTGTCTTGCTGGGATAATTTTTGTCCTTTCCAAAGCATTCTCTTTGCTATTTCTTTTAGTGCAGACCTGTTGGTCATAAATTCTTTTAATTTTTGTTTTCCTAAAACAAACAAACAAAAAACTTTAATTTCCTTTCCTTTTTGAAATAAATTTTCATTGAGTTTAAAATACTACCATTGCAGTTATTTTCTTGGGCGCCTCTTAAGATTTTATCTTTGTCTTTAATTTTTTCTGTAGTTTTACTTGATGTGCCTAGGTCTGTGTTCTTTATGTTTATTTAGCTTGTGGTTCACTAATGTTTTTGGATATGTGGATTGCAGCATTTTATTAACTTTCAAAAATTCTCAACCGTTATGTCTTAGATTATTGCTCCTGATCTCTTCTCCTGTCTAATGGGAGTCCAATTAAACATCATTAGAACTTTTGGAGAGATCCTGTACAACTCTTAGCTCTGTTTGCTCAGTTGTTTCAATATCTGTCTTTAAACTTAAATATTTTCTTACTCACCTATCTTTGAGTTCATTAATTAAGTCTTCTTCTGCATCTAAATTGCTGTTGGACTCAACTAATTTATTCTTAATCTTAGGTATTATATTTTTTAGTTGTAGAACATCTACTGGTTTCTTTATATGTTCAAATATTCTGGATAAATTTTTCAACTTTTCATATATTTCTTGGATTGGCATAAAGGCTTCAGTTCGGTGGGAAAGGCAGACTTCTCCAGCTTGATCTAATTAACAGGATATATAAAGTTAGCAATACCATCTAGGATACTTTGACAGACACTACAAGTCTAAAACAGAGGACAACAGACTACAAATTTATAGATGTAAGTGTGTGTGGGAAGAACATAGTCAGTGCCTACCAGTCTCCATCTGTAAATCCAGCTTAATGTAGCAAGCTAGAAAAGTGGCAGACATGACTAGTAACCTGCTGCATATTCATTCTCTTCTTCCTCCTCCTTTGTATTTACAGAAGCTCTATTTTGCTTGGTTGGGAAGTGATGTGTATATAAAAACTGCTTTGTCTCTCAGGCTCACTTCCAGCCAGGGGTTGACCAGGTGACACGATCATGGTAGAAATTTAAGGGGAGATCTATCAGATATGGAAAGCTGTTGTTGTTTTTCTGATTAAAGAGATAGACTCTTCTGGCATATGCCCCTGTTCATTTCTCTTTTCATCCTTCTTCCATCTGGAACACAGTTTCAATATCTGAAGATGAAATGGCCATCTTAAAAAAAAATCCTAAAGACAGGAATATTTCCTTGAGCAACTGCACTTTCCCCAAGTGTCCCCATCTCCAGACTTCTAGTTATATGGAAAAACTAAACTCACTGAAGATGATTTTGTGTTATATGTAGTCAAATGCAATCCTAATTGATGGCAATGGGAGGTTACAGATTTGTATAAATTAGTACTCTAGTAGACTCTCTGGAAATCCAAGAAAATGTATTTCAAAATGAGACTTGATCAACTGTGCCATAAGAAAAGCAAGCAAAGCAACGGGTTTAATGAGGAAAACAAGGAAGAAGAGCACTTGGCTCTTGGGGGTTTGCTGGGAACACTGAGTGAGTCTATTCACAGCCTATGCATGATGTAACACAAAATTATTTGACATCCTTGAAATCTTCTTTGCTATCTATACCCCAAAGTCTTTCTCATCCCAGCATAATAAATTCTTCTAGTCTTTCTCCTTCCTTCTCAAAATGTATTCCGAAGCTTCCTCAAAATTTTTCCTGAGATAGACTTAATTTTTCTTGCCCATCTCCCCTTACTTTCATAATTTAGTCTCTTCTCTTCTGCAAGTAGCTCTCTGTCCTTCCAATGTAAATCCATCTAATTAGTTTGGTTGCTTTTCCTTCTCCTTCTCCCTCATTATCCAAATCTGTGCAACAACTCCAGGCACAGAACTGCAAAGACAAAAATCATCCTTTGGGTAAAAAGGAAAGTGGAAACCCTTAACACCACCTTTGTCAACACAAAGAATTCTGAAGAATCAAACAAGGCTTGGTATGATAAGGATCAAATGTCAACTCCGACATTGGCCCCTCCTTTAACTTGACTAAACTATAACTTGTATCATTCAGTCCCCTAAAAAGGAGCTAGATTGACACATTTCCCTGGCATTTGAAATTATACAGAAAACTACTTTTGAACAATAACATAAAGCACTGCACATTCCATAAAGCACTTCTTCTGCCTGCCAATCTGGAAGCTGGGGAAACCCTTCCTTTCCCTGAGCTTGTCCCGTTTGCTCCTGCTACCTGATGCGCTATTTAGGGAGCTTTGAAGGCCAAATCCCAAGCTTCTGCCTTAGTAAATAGTGCACTTGATTCTAGAGTCCATCTCACATTTTGGTTTTAGTTTTGATACCCTTTTTATTGTCATCTGTCTTTTATCAATCTCCCATGGAGAATTCCAGCTACCAGTACTAACAAACTTATACACAATACCACCACTGATGCCAACATGAAATGAAATTACATATTGTTTGTGTTAGGGTGTCTAAACTTCCTGGTTTAATGAAGCAGAGTAACACTGAAAGTTTATCTAACTCAGTTTACAATAAGAAAATGCCTTGGTGCATGTGGTTGCATGGAAAATAAAAGCTAAAATTAACACTTCTAAGACCACCTCCCATACCCAAGTAAATCTGGTTACAACCAAAAAATAAAATCAAGGTATAAGCTGGCTAAAACGCCAAATCAAATTAAATTTGATCTAATAGTGTTTACTTGTTGTAACGTCTAGAAAAGTTGGGACAACCACTGCAAACATTTTTAACCTAATTTTAAAATAAATTATGCTTAATTTCACCAGATGTATTTAAGTTGGGTCTTTGTAAACATTATTTTTTAGACGCTTTTTGCATTTAACCAACAAGAATTTGGATTATAAAAGAAAAAAATATCGAAATATCTCACCTAAAAAGGCCTCAAAAGTACAATTTAAAAAGATCTTAAATCCTTTGCTGGGTGGAAAACAGATCTGGATGATCTCTTAAATCAGGGTTGAGCAAGAATATTTTCCCCCGCAGAGAGAAGAAAAGTGGGTAGGAGGTGGGGCCTCTCCACTGTTCCTGACTCCAGGAATAGCACTGAAATCCTTTTTTTTTTTTTTTTTTTTGAAACAGAATCATGCTCTGTCGCCCAGGCTGGATTACAACAGAGTCATCTTAGTTCACTTCAATCTCCGTCTCCTGGGTTCAAGTGATTCTCTCACCTCAGCCTCCGGAGTAGCTGGGATTACAAGCGGGTGCCACCAGGCCCAGCTAATTTTTGTATTTTTAGGAGAGACGGGGTTTCAGCATGTTGGCTAGGCTAGTCTCAAACTCTTGACCTCAAGTGATCCCCCTGCCTCAGCCTCCCAAAGTGCTGGGATTACAGGCGTGAGCCACTGCGCCCAATCCCATGAACTCTTTAGTGGGCAACTTCTATGTAGTTGGGGAGTTTACCTGAGATACATAAATGCTGTAAGTAAATGTCACATCTCCTGTCTTCCTTATAGGCACTACTCTTCTCCTCCTGCCCAAAATACATATTTTTTCAGTGTCCGCTTGGATGAGGACAGCTGAGATGTAGAAACCATCCTCCCAAAGCCCAGGGCTGTTTGGTGTAAAGTGTGCAGCTCTTTACCATCCTGTCTTGTATCCCAGGTTGTACTCTATGTGCTACTGGATAGAGCAGGTTAGGCTAGATATTTATGAGGACAAGCTTGTAAAGAAAAAGTTGAAAAAAATGAATTTGAAGACCTAGAAAAGCACCAGTCCAACATTTGTAAAGCCTAAAATCCTGTTCTTCTATTACTAGAATTCTAAGGATTTGCCTTGTTTTCACATTGGCATCAGCTTAAGTGTTTACTCTGTACAGGAATCTGATTCTCCAAACACCTGCTTCTCTGCACTCCTGTTCTCCCTTCATGTTATGTTAGCATTTGTTTTGCCAGCTCTGTCTTTCCTATATTCGCAAAATAAAGTGTCACTTCTTGATGATGGGATCATCTCTCAGGTTCATTTTTAATGTTTACAGTCATAGCCTGTGACTGCAACTTTCTGGGATTACGGCAGGTGATGAGTTCTGTTGGGTTATTGAGAAAACACAGGGTTGATTAATCTTTTGACCTTGGGTTTTTTTTAATGTCCTACAAGAGAGTTAGTACTTGATGCAAACAATAGATAACACTGATAGTTGTAAATCAGAGAAACAGCTTTTTTGCTGCTGTTGTTTTATATTTCTTCCATTAACTCTTCTCACTGTATAACACCTTCTGGAGGCAGCTAAGAGTCTTCCATCTGTTAAGAGGTTCAGGCAGAGGCCTTGAGCTTTATGTGTTTGGTAAGGGTCATGCTAAGCATAGTTGGTTTTCTTATTAGAAAAAGACTGTTTTGTTCTATGAGAAGGCTTCACACTTGTAACAAAAAAAAAATCTGTAGCCGATATATATAATTGACTTTTAAATTCTCATCTCACAGCATAACTTCATCCACATACTCATATCTCAGAGAAGTTCATGGTACAAATCACGTATACTTCTACTCCCTATTTTTTGTTGCTAAAAGGTAACATTGGCTAGCAATGGGATAGCTCTTGAACCATTAAGAATTATAGCCACCTTTGGGAGGGTGAGGCGGGGGTCAGGAGTTTAATGAAGTCCATCTCTATTAAAATACAAACAAAATAGCCGAGTGTGGTGGTATGTGCCTATAATCCTAACTACTTGGGAGGCTGAGGCAGGAGAATTGCTTGAAACTGGGTGGCAAAGGTTGCAGTGAGTCAAGATTGTGCCATTGCACTCCAGCCTAGGTAACAGGACAGAGCAAGACTCTATTTCAAAAAAACGAATCTTAGCCATTCCTCTCTCCTCATAGCCTTGATAAGCAATTATAACCTTAATCTATACTACTTTAAGAATCAAATCAATTCTTTTTCTTTCTATTCTCTTTTTGTTCTTATTTCTAGAGAAGTGGTTTTCAAAGTGTGGTCACTAGTACAACAGCATTAGCATCACCTGGGAATTTAGGAATGCAAATTCTTGGGTTTTATCCCAAACCTACTAAATCATAAACCCTGGGGATGGAGCCCAGTAATACATGTTTTAACCACTGACACAGTGCCAGTAGCCTTGCTTCGTAGGAACTAGATGTACTGGCATAGAGAAACATTACCCTTTCCACCTGTAAAGACAGGAGGACAGAAAGCAACGCATGGCAGCCTAGGGCAACCCTCCACAAAGCTACATAAAAGGCATGGCCTGCCAATTCACATGTTGGCATCACAGACCTGATGAAGTAAAAAGCTCTGGAAGACAACTGACTTTGAATTTGAGAAATGATTGCACACCATAATCGGTCAATTGCATGTGTATGAACAGGAGCGTCTGCTACTCACATTTTCAAAACTACCTTTTCCACAGGTACATTCCAGAGTGCAACAAACCATTTCCACATGTGGGGGCTGATCTCTCAACTATATATCTCACCTGCCTTTTGTGTCATCACAGATTTCTTTAGAAGTTAAAGTTCACTTCAAAGTCATGGTGAAGTCAAAATTTTTCCAGGTGCAAGGATTTGTCTTTAGGGATGTGGGTGATCAAGGCCAGGAAAAACTGTGAGTTAGGAGAGGGCTACCTTCCAGCTAACAGACCTTAAAGCTCATCTCTGCCCACAATGGAACTATGTGAGAGGCTTTATTAACACATCAATGTTTGGGCCCCAACTCTCAGATATTTTGACTTATTCATTTTAAGGTGGGGTGTAAGAGTTGGTATTTTTAAAAAACTATGCCATATTTTTCTACTGTGTAGCCCAGCTATAAAATCACTGAATTAAATCAATATTTATTAAGCATTTAATATATGTGAGTCTCTTGGTAACTGGAAGATTCAAAAGAATGTAAGGCAAGAAGAGTGTGTCTTCAAGAAGCACAGAATGGTGGATTGTGGAGCAAAATATATACATCTAACTGGAACCTACAGCAGACTGTAATAAGTGCTACATTAGAACTACACACAGTTTATAACCCAGGTCAAAGAGCGGGTAGAGTTTATTCTGAGTGGTAACAACTGGGTGTGGCTTCACAGAGGAAATTAAATTTGAATTTGGTTTTGAAGGGATTGTAACAGACAAGGCAAAAAGAACATGTTAGGTAGAAAAAACAAAAATGAAAGCATGGAGGCAAGGAAGTTCAAGCATTTTGGAGGGATAGGTCAATATCATATAGTCACAGTACACAGGGAAGGAAGTTGGAAAGGTGGGCCAGAGCCAGAATTCAAAGAATTTTGAACATGATGCTAAAAATCTGCATCTTACACACAATGAAGAGTAACATTATGATAGGTGTTTAAGAAAGACATCTCATTTAGAAGATAACTGATATTTACACGAATGGAGGTGTTGTTAACTACATTTAGCCAGTGAAACACTTACTGAGCATTTTGTTTACTTTGTTGCAAGCTCCTGTGCTGGACACTATGAGGGACTAAAAAAAATACTCAAGGCAATAATTTTTCTCTAAGTTTTTCTAATAAATAGATTGTTGAAACACATACTCTCATAATCTTATTACACAAAATGGAATTTTGTGGGTTAAATAGCTGATTTGTGTTGTTGCTGTTAATCATTCTTGTTTTTTAAAAAGCTTCTTATATATGGTAAAAGTAGCTTACTGGCGCCATTTAGAACTTCATTCTAATGGCTGGTTGTATAAAACATTCATTTAAATACTCTGGGCTTGCAGGGAATGCTTATGCCCTGAAGACCATTGGGAAGAAGGGCAACATTCCAGGACAAGCTTCTTGCTCAAAAGAGATTTCTGTGGTCCAGGCACCTTTCAGTGATGATAAATGGGATGCCTGGTCCCATGTGTGAGCATTTGTATGCAGGCGGTTTTTTGTCTGATTTTCTTTTATCCAGCAAAGAAGTCACATTCACTCCTCTTTTGCCATTAATGTAAGCAATAAGTCCACCCCCCTTGAAAATGCACTGTTTATTCAAACTGTTGACATCTCTTCTGGTGAGACCTGAGAGCACCATGTGGCCTGAGCCTCAGACTACCAGTTGCTTGCAGTAACTTTGAGTAGGTCATTTTCCCTCTCTAAATTTCTTTATCTCAAAGTAGGAAAAGTAACTGTACCTATGGCATAGAAATTGAGTAAGTTAAAGAAAATAACACTGCTAAAAGAAATTGAGGTTTTATTACTAAAACAACATGCAGGGCTTTGTGGATGCTGGGGAAGGAGAGAACAAATGAGACCCAGCATCTGCTTCCCTGGCAGGTCAGTCGAGTAAGGCACCTGCATTGCTTTGGCACTTGCCTTTCTCAACCTTGTCTGTTTATATCTCCAAACTACAGCTTGGATCTGCTGAGTCCTGAGCTAAAGAGAATGAAACCTTGTAGTAGAACAATTTGTAATCCTTTGGATATATACCCAGTAATGGGATTGCTGGGTCAAATGGAATTTCTATTTCTAGGTCCTTAAGGAATCGTCACACTGTCTTCCACAATGGTTGAACTAATTTACACTCCCACCAACAGTGCAAAAGTGTTCCTATATTCTCAGCAAACTGACAGAAGAGCAGAAGATCAAACACCGCATGTTCTCACTCATAGGCGGGTGTTGAACAATGAGAACACATGGACACAGGGAGGGGAGCACTACACACTGGGGTCTGTTGGGGGGAAATAGGGGAGGGACGGTGGGGGGTGGGGAGCTGGGGAGAGATAGCAAGGGGAGAGATGCCAGATGTAGGTGATGGGGAGGAAGGCAGCAAATCACACTGCCATGTGTGTACCTATGCAACAATTTTGCATGTTCTTCACATGTACCCCAAAACCTAAAATGCAATAAAATAAATAAATGGGAAAAAAAGAAGAATTACTCCAAAAAAAAAAATAGAATGAAACCTGTGGCAGAGTGAGAGTTCCCTTCTCAACAGCAAGTTTTGTCGAGGCTTGGTCTTGCCAGAGACCTGGAAGAAGCTAAGGTCTGGGCACCCATGTGGCCCCCAAGCTGCAGAAAGATACAAGAGATACAGGTGACCTCTAGAAGCCAGAAAAGGTAAGGAAGCAAATTCTCCCTGATATGATTTGGCTCTGTGTCCCCAACCAAATCTCATCTCATAGCTCCCATAATTTCCACATGTTGTGGGAGGAACTTGGCAGGAGATGATTGAATCATGGGAGTGGGTCTTTCCCGTGCTGTTCTCATGATAGTGAATGGGTCTCACGAGATCTGATGGGTTTAAAAATGGGAATTTCTCTGCATAAGCTCTCTGTTTGCCTGCCACTGTTCACATGTGACTTGTTCCTCCTTGCCTTCCACCATGACTGTGAGGCTTCCCCAGCCACGTGGAGCTGTGAGTTCTCCATTAAAACTTTTTCCTTTGTAAATTCCCCAGTCTTAGCTATGTCTTTATCAGCAGCATGAAAATTGACTAACACACTCCCCTAGAGTTTCTAGAAAGGACCAGGGCTACTGATGCCACGATTTTAGCCCAGTGAGGCTGATTTCAGATTTCTCACTTCCAAAACTAAAAGAGAATTAATTTGCATTATTTAAAGCAACCAAGTTTGTGGTAATTTGTTACAGCAATTATAGAAAACTAAGACAATAAAATTAGAGTAAAAGGTTCAAACCAGACTTTGATGGCTCAATTGGGAAACTTTGTTTATATTCTGTGGGCTATTCCTGGCTTCACTGTAAGAGTATAGCAGAGATGGGTTGGCTCCTGCTTCAACCTGAACAGGTTTTATCTCCTTTAATAAAGGCAATTGTATAATAATAATAATAATAACTCTCTTCTAGAGACTCCTGCTGCCATACCATTTCTACATGTTGCCGTCTTCCTTTCCCAGAGAAACTCTTCCAATGTGGATGTCAGACTTGATGGAATCCAAGTTCATCACACTCTTGATGGGCTGCTGGCTGCCTCTCAGCAGCCCCATAGCCAGGAGGGTTGACTTATCCTTCCCCCAATCCATCTCATGGTCAAGGCCAAGTCTATTGTAACTGGAACCTATTGTAACAATCAGTTCTTCTGGGATTCATATCTGCACTTGTAAGAAAGTGCCATGCCCCTAAAGTGACTCTGAACTCATCTCAGACAGCCCCAACCACTCTGGAAGGAAGCCACTGACAATTTGGAATAGCTGAGTTGAATAAGGCTTTGGGAAGGCCAAACAATGCTATCATCCCAGCTAGAAACATTCCTGGTACTTTGGCTAATTTCTAAGATGCATACTAATTCAGTGCACTTTCTAGAAATGAAACCCTCGAGTCTGAAGCATCCTCATAGGAAAGACCCAAACCAAGTAGCCCATTACCTTTCTTGCATACTTCAAAACACAATCTGATCTTATGAAGATGCAAATCTAACTTTGGAGAGAGAAGCATGAGACTGCTGAAGGAGTGAATAGGGATATTGTTAGAGATTTCAGATCAAGAGCTGCAGTTACCTGTATTCAATCACCCCACTGCTACTGTCTGCATCACACTTGGCTTTAAAAGCAAAAACAAGATCTAAGGTTAGAAAAATATTCATTTTACTTTTCCCTTTTTCATGTATAATTTTCATTACATGTATAACAATACATATACATATTTACATATGTATAATACACGTATATCATACATATTTGCAAAACTTGTAACTATGTACAGTAAAAATAAAAGTCCCCTTAATTGTTCCTTCTCCAAAAATCCTACTTCCCATGCCCTCTTTAGATTTTTTTCAAGTATTTGTATTGATATTGACATATATTACATGCATAATTTAGAATTAGTTTGTTTTTACGTAAGTAGATTCACAATACACTTTTGGTGACTTGCTTTTTAAAAAATAAACCTTTTATTTATTTATATTAACATTTTAGAAGAGTTTTATATTTACAGAAAAATTGTGAAGATGATACAGAGACTTCCCATATACCCCATACCCAGTTTCTCCTACTATTAACATCTTACATCACTATGGTACATTGGTCATAATTAATAAACCAACACTGGTAAATTATTATTAATAAAAGGCCATAGTGTATTCAGATGTCCTTAGTTTTGACCCCATGTCCTTTTACTGCTCTAAGATCCTACCCAGGATACCATACCACTTCTAATTGTCATGTGTCTTTTGGCTCCTCTTTTTGTGACAGTTTCTCTGATTTTTAAAAATTTATATTGACAGTTTTGGAAACATTCGATGGGTATATTGTAGAATGCTCTTGATATAGTCTGGATGTTGTTATCTCTAAATCTCATGTTGAATTATAACCTCCAATATTGGAGGTGGGGTCTGGTGGGAGGTGATGGGATCATGGGGGCAAATTTCTCATGAACAGTTTAGCACCATCCCCTTAGTACTATCGTCACTATAGTGAATGAATTCTCAGAGATATGACTGTTTATGAGTGTGTGGCATCTTCCCCCCTCACTCTCATGCTTCTACTCTCACCTTGTGACCTGCCTGCTTCCCCATCATCTTCCACCATTAGTAAAAGCTCCTTGAGGCATCTCTGAAAGCCAAGAAGATGTTAGCACTATGCTTGTATAGTCTGCAGAATCATGAGCCAACTAAACCTCTTTCTTTATAAATTATCCAGTCTCAGGTATTCCTTTGTAGCAACTCAAGAACAGCCTCACACAGTTCTTCTTTTGGGATTTCTCTGATGTTTTTTTCTCATGATTAAACTGGGGTTATGGGTTATTGGGAGGCAGGCCACAGAGGTGAATTGCCAATTGTATCACATCACATTAAGAATATGTACTAGCAACAGGACTTATCACTGTTGATGTTAATTTTTATCACTTGGCTAAGGTGGTATTTTTCATGTTTTCCACTGTAAAATTACTCCCCCACTCCTTTCAATACTGCGCTCTTGGAAGAAGCTACTATTAATCACTTCTTAGCTGAGATCTCAGCAGTGAAGAGTTAGGCTTCCCTGCTTGAGGGAAGAATTTCTACATACATTATTTGGAATTCTGCATGGGAGATTTGCCTACACTACCTCACTTATTTTACTCAATAATTTATTTATATCAGTGTAAGCTCATAGATATTTATTTTATAGTTTGGATTAGAATCTAAAACTGCATCCTTTATTGTGACTTGCTTTTTTTTTTAACTTGTCTGGGCAAATTATTCCTTTCTTTTAAGTCATAATTTCAAAACCATAACCTGTATACTTATGTATTTGGAATGCTATTATTTTTTTATTGCATTTTAGGTTTTGAGGTACATGTGAAGAACATGCAAGATTGTTGCATAGGTACACACATGGCAGTGTGATTTGCTGCCTTCCTCCCCTTCACCTATATCTGGCATTTCTCCCCATGATATCTCTCCCCACCTCCCCAACCCCCCGTCCCTCCACCATTTCCCCCCAACAGACCCCAGTGTGTAGTGCTCCCCTCCCTGTGTCCATGTGTTCTCATTGTTCAACACCCACCTATGAGTGAGAACATATGGTGTTTGATTTTCTGCTCTTGTGTCAGTTTGCTGAGAATAATCGTTTCCAGGTTCATCCATGTCCCTACAAAGGACACGAACCCATCATTTTTGATGGCTGCATAATATTCCATGGAATGCTATTATTTTTAAATTAAGCTGTTTCTATATGAACTATGGTGAAGAGATGTTTATAATTGCAAATAACAGAGCTGATATTATCTCCATATTTCAAAAATTAATTTGGGTGACAGTAGCAAATGAGAGGCACTAATGAATGCAATTACCAGCAATGAATTGGAAATCTGGACAATCTGATCAACCTGGAAAATTAGACATTCCCATAATAATCTTCTTCACCAAGTTCTCTCTATCTCACCAATGGTCTTTGGTAGACTTTAACCAGAAAGAATACTCATTTCTCTCCACTTATGCCATTAATATAAGCATCAATTATACTCTTTTCTAAAGTATGCAGGGTATTTAAATTAATAACTCATTATTATAAGGGGAGAGGGGCCTGTTACCTATGTACTGAAATCTGAGATGTTGGGTGGACTGAGTTCTAAGCTTTCAGGCTGGGTATCAATTGGAATCAGAGCAAATGCAGGTATTTAGTCCACCAAGTGTAAACAGGAATTGCTCCTTAATTTTCAACAAATTACTTCAAATGAAGCAACTTGGTCAAAGTTAGTGTGAAAAGATGAAAAATAATAAAACTCTTAAGATACTTATTGCCATATCATCATCCTATCAACATGTCAGTGAGGTTTCATGCTTTCTAATCAATACTTGTACTGCCCAATTGTCTCCCCTCCAGGCTTCACTTCACTTGGTCACTCAACAGCCCAGGATGGCTTCTCTCTGCTCATCTTCAGTAGGAGTTCTCAGGAGCTGCTGCACTGTGCTGGTAAATCCACTTCCTCTCCTAGGATAGCCCCATGACAAGGAACCCACCTCAGTTCATTCTTGAAGGCCAGCAGGACGTTGGAGCAACTGGGGTAGCTGCTTCTTTTTGTCTGCAGCCTTTTGAAGGACCTGACTGAAATTCCCAACTTCTGGAGTCAAACTGTGAAAAAACTATGCATAGCTACTTCTTCATCTCCTTACAATAACTGAAGGAGATCAAGTCCCTAGACATAAGTCTATGCTTTCTCTCCTGACAGGTAAGCTTCTGCCAACTATTTCTAATTGTCTTTCTGGTCTTATCTTCCCAAGAAGAATCCCAAGAGCACTCTGCTATTGCTGGCTTCCTCCCTATTTCCTCCCTATTGCCTGGTAAATTCTTGCTCCATGCATTTTCTGACCTGTTTCTACCACTGATAATGCTCTATTCTCCTCTTCCCAGACAAGCACCATTTCTAACTTCAGAGTACAACTCAAAAGTTACCTACTCTGTGACTCCTCCTTACCTCCAATCCCAGAAATCTCCCCTTTACTGCCCACATTGTACATCTTCTCCTCTGTAAGCATTGTCTATTCTTCCCCTGAGGTCAGAAATTGGGTCAGGCATACCCTTTGAATCCCCCAATGCTCTAACAATCAGAAATTGTTTCCTAATTGACATGTACATGAGATATGTTGGTGAACCCTAAACATTATCCTGTAAGGGAAATAGGGGTTGATATTTTCAGCTATTTTAAACATAGAAAGCCAACATATGGATGAAGAGATTTGTTGAAAGTCAAATAGACACTCATCTCCACTTCTTCCTAAAGTACCATTAAAATAAAAGAATACAAAAGATATAAAACCATAATGACAAAGAAAATGAAAGCAGTATTACAACAGATAAGAGATGGTCAATGAAATTTAGGGAATAAAAAGTAGATAATTGAGTGGTTACTAAAATCCAACTGCCAGTTCAGGGACTTTGGAACCCATGGATGTCAACTGATTTAACCAGTACAACCCAGTTGTGTATCTCAACACCCTCCAGTCATAGAGATGAGAGGGTATTGTGTATCTCAAGGCCAGTGCAGGATGAGCCTGAAAATAGGAAGATTGTCTGACACTTATGTAAGAAGTAGACCCCAGGCTCTCCCCTTAGCCCATACAGTCAAGCAATTGCCTTTGGTCCATTCAGGCACAAACAGGTCTATTTTTCAGAGATACTGGAGGATACCAGTCTCAGTTGAAGACAGGGGTGAGGCATTAAAAGAAAAAGAAGGTGGCATAAATAAGCACATGCACATGAAACAGTGAAATCCACCATCTTTCCCTGTTCAGCAGCCAAAACACCAGGAGCCAGACTTGTATTCCCTAGGCAGGGGACTAAAGAATTAGAACCCTTCTCAGGGGAATCTGATCTTCCCCAAGGGAAGAAAAATCTTAAGTTGGGAACCCAGTGGAACATCTAGGTCCTCATCCAACAACCCCAAGGCAAACCCACCATTGGCAAACCCTCCTCCCCCCAGTAACACAGCTAGTAAATGTACCCACAGGTTCAAATAAGATTTCTAGGGTTTGAACTTAAAACTGAGTCTGTCCCATTTACTTGCACTAAGACATTTGTACTAGGTTTCTATTATGAGTTCAAACAAACAAACAAAATCTAAAGCAAAAAGGAAAAAGAAATAAACCCAGGAGAAGCAGAAGCAATTGAGAAATCAGAAAAAAAAAATCTCAGCTGTAAGAAAAGATACTGAATCTGTGCAAAAAGAGTGCTATTAACAAAGGAGGAGCAAACAAGAAAATCTCTTACAACTAAAAATATTATAGCACTTAAAAGCATCATTTAAAAATTTAATAGAATGCATAGAAGATTACCCTTAAGGAAAATCCCTGAAAAAATATAGCAAAAAAAGCTGGTAAGAAGACACTAAAAAAGTAAGTTAGAGAATTAAAGAATAAATCCATGAACTCAATATCCAACTGATGAGATCATCTGAAAGAATAATCAGAGAAAGAAACTGTAAAAAAAAACTTTAAGAAAATATTTATGTGCCAAGAGATATGGCTTTCCAGATTGAAAGGAAATGTTGCATGCCCAGCATGTTAAATTTATAAAAGAGACCCATCAAGGCATATCATCATGAAATGTAGGATAAAGAGAAATCCCTAAAAGTTTCTAGAGAAAAACAATTGTTCCATACAAAGAATTAGGAAGAAAGGAGGGTCGCATACTTCTCAAAAAGTAGAATTAAGAGCCAAATGACAATGGAGAAATGCCTTAAAATAAGAACAAAATATTGTATGCAGTCTGTAAATCTATAACCCAATCTGCAAGCAAATGTGAGAGTAGAATAAAAATATTTTAAAACATGTTAGGTCTTCAAAACTTTTTATTCCTTGTTTTTTTCTTAGGGACCTACTGGAAGATATAAACCCTCCATATGAGAGACTAAAAAGAAAGAGAAAGACATGAGATTCAAGAAACCAGGGACTCCACTTAGGAGTCCAATGAAGGGAATTCCCCGGATGACAATGAAGATAAATCCTAGGATAACGGGTATGCCTCAGTGCTACAGCATAAACAATCTTGACTGGCATAGAAGAACAGGACAGATGGCTCCAAAAGGAATAACTAAGAAAAAACGTAACCTAAAAGATTGCCTGAAGTATCCGTTCATATTGAGAAGTGCTTTATAGCTCTGTTAGAAAAGCCAGCGTTAGCTGTACAGATGACGGTAGGAAACAAAGGAAGGAATTACTGGCTACAGGATGTTGCAGAGAAGGATAATGAGTAATATCATATTGTATGGTTCATCTTTGAGTAACATTTGCATGATTATATAATGCAAGACACTAAATATTATTTAACTAAAAAATGGTGCTGTTGCTTTAAATGGCGAGTGGAGAGATGACGTGTGTATGTGTGTTTAAGGAAGGGGCAGGCGATGGCGTAGAGAACTAAATCTTCATCTTCCATTGAACAAAGCAAATAAATAATATCTAAAATTGAGAAAAATAAGAAAAAAGAGAGTAAATGTGATTTTTGGAAATACAGAAATAACTGCCAGAAGAAGTGGCAGTAAGGATATAAGCGGCTGCTTCTGGAGAACGAAAGTCAGGGGTGAGATGGGTGAACAAGGAGCTGCTATTTGTTATTAGAAGACTGAGCACGCGTGTTGTTTGGCTTTTGCTTTTCAGAGAAGCAGCATGCTGTGGTGCTTACAAGCCCAGACCTGGAGCCTAACTGCCTGGGTCTGGATTTCAGCTCTGACACTTGGGCTAGGTGCTTCATCTCTCCATACCTTGATTCTCCCCTTTCAAATGGGAATAAGAATAATGCCTGCCATGTGAGGTTGTTGTAAGGCTTGAAAGTTAATAAAGCACTTGAAAGAGGGACACTCAGAGTTTTATAACCATGTTATTATTGTTACTATGGAATGACATATTACTTAAAAATTGAAACAAAAAATTAAAGATTAAGCTAATTTTGCTTTGAACTCTATTCCTGAAGACTCATTTCTTGCTTCCTATAAAGTAACAGTCAGCATTTTATCTACTCACTTCAATTTGCCCAAAATGCAGCAACTTCTGTCCCTTTCATCTGCTGTAGAAAACGTCGGTGACTCAGGAACAACAGAGAAGCTAAGGATTTTAGCTCTCACCCACACCACTGAATGGGTGCCTAAGGAACCATCTACAGGGTCACCTAAGCCTACTGTTGTCTGGAGAACATGGCATCATCCTAGAATGCACCAAGCCTGACTTTGAGCATGTACTTTTCAAGGCAACACATTGTAAATCAGCCTAGATCACTGTGGTCATTTTGAAAGGTCTTGCTATTCTGCCAAAATCCCAGACAAACCTGTGCATGTTTAAAAA
This sequence comes from Sapajus apella, assembly GCF_009761245.1. NCBI lineage: Eukaryota > Metazoa > Chordata > Mammalia > Primates > Cebidae > Sapajus > Sapajus apella. The sequence goes on along the minus strand of NW_022436971.1, from coordinate 6,500,364 downwards.
GCAAATGGCAGAAGCACACAAACACATGGTAGGAATCAATTCTCTACTAGCCCTTCAAGGACAAAAGAGGACCCTCCCTTTCTGGCCCCTGTGCCACTTACAGACCGTGATCTTGTGGTATTATTACACAGAAAAGCCAGAAAGCTGCTGCTGTACTCTACTCTCCAACACTACTCTGTTTATATCAGTGACAGCTCATCCTCACATCAACACCCACACAAGAGGGCACAATGATGACCTGAGACCTTGCAGTGGCCTCTCCCACTGCCCCACAGTGAAGTACACACATAGGCCCAGGTGGAACCCTAGTGCCTTCCCTACAGAACAGAGAGAATGAGGTTTGCTCATGGCTCTGATACCTCACTCTGAGACTTTTCATAAATAAGCATTTTCAGTTCTTCGGGCCTCAGTCAGCTCCACCAGAAAATCTAACAGTTGTGCTGACTTGAAAGATTAACACCCTTATTTCCTTTATGGTGAACAAGGCTAAGGAAGTGAAGGGATTTGTACAAGATAACAACTGAATTCGAACTGGGACTAGAACCCTAGCCTACCGAGCCCCAGACTTTCCATGGTGCTTTGTCACTGCCAGATGCCTAAATTACCACCTCCTGATAATCTCCCTTTTCCACATAAAAATTTAGAATGCCACCCGACAGTCCACAAAAAGATACTATCATTCTTTTGCAATAGTTCCTTTCTAAGGCTTTGCGACTGGATTTGATCTTACCAAGAGAGTAAACTCTAAATCAGCTTAAACAGACTTTTATTTGCATATACATAGTCAAATGGCATACATGCCAGTAAGTTCTCATGCAAAGTCAAAGACTTACCCTGCTGTAGAGGATCCCAGAGCCCTGCAGAAAGGGATCTGCTTCTGAAGAAGAAATCAAGGTGGAGAGCAAACTGCTCCTCTCCTGCCTCCCATCCCCTGCCCACACCCACCCAAAGGCCAGTCTCTACCAAGCTGTTTGGCAACTCTGTTCAAGACAGCTTAAGGTCCAGGAGTGGATTGGGAACAGCGAACATGCTGGCAATCATTTTCCTTTCCCTTGAGCCCAGACTTCAGTGGGCGTACAATGTGGCATTTTGCTTCTGATTTCAACCACTTCTCCAACAATTCAGCATGAGAAAAATAAGATCCTGTGCCAGCCCAGGAGCAGACAGCCCTCAAGCCCCCTGCCTCCCTAGCATGGAGAGAGATATCCTTGGTTACTTAGGCCATCTTTCTGCCCCCAGACCTAGTGGGCAGACCACAAATTACCAGTAGGACAACAAAGGAAGGTTTATCGTATGTTGAGCTCCATGGCAAGCAGATGGGCCTCTAATCCTGGGGAAGGCAGCCTAAGAGATCTATGGATGGACAAGCCATTTTACTTTTAAGCCACTCATAGTAGCTATTTGAAATTAACATTTGTTTGCTCTGGTATTGATGTTTATTAGTCCATTCTCACATGCTATAAAGAACTATTGAGACTGGGTAATTTACGGAGAAAAGAGGTTTAGTTGACTCACAGTTCCACTGGCTGTACAGGAAGCAAGGCTGGGAGGCCTCAGGAAACCTACAATCACGGCAGAAGGTGAAGGGAAAGCACGCACATCTTTACATGTCAGAGCAGGAAAGAGAGAACGAAGGGAGAAGTACCACACACGTTTAAACAATCAGATCTTATGAGAACGTACTCACTGTCATGAGGACAGCAAGGGGGAAGTCCTCCCCCATGATCCAATCACCTCCTACCAGGTTCCTCTTCTAACACTGAAGACCATCATACAACATGAGATTTGGGTGGGGACACAGAGCCAAACCATGTCACTGTGTAATTGCTAGAGATTGGAAGTCTAGAACACAAGAAAAGGAACATTGGGGCATATTCTCTTCATTTTCTGTTTTCCCCTGCTTTTCCCTGTCTTGCTTCCCTCACTCATCCTCCATGTAACTGACAAGTAATATAAAACACTATCTCAACATGTCATCCCTTACAGAGAGTTGTCCACAGCTCCTCAAATCTTCAGCATAAAGTCCCCATGACGTTGCTCTAGCTGGCAATACCAGCTTCTTTCTTGCTACTCCCTCACCTCACCCTCTTCCTCAGTCACCAAATCTCCTTCCATGACAGATCCACTGGATTCTTAAAATTACTTCTATCAAGTTACTTTTTTTTTTAAAAGAAGTCTGTCTCTCTGGCTAGATGAAGAACACTGTATTGGGGACAGCAACTTTCATCTCTGTGTCTCCACACCCAGCACCTTGCAAGTAGAACTTGCTCAGGAAATGTGTGTTGATTCCATGATTCATAAGAACAGGAAATACACCATATTCTTTTTTTGATCCTCTAGGTAATAAGTTCTCAAAAGCAGTTTGTGAATGAGGGAATAAATCATAAAGCTCTATGTCCTCAACTGAAAGAAAGTATTTGTGATTTGTCCTCAGACGCACACATATCCAAAGACAATGATGTCAACATGGGCCTTGTCTTTAAAGAATTCATTGTGCCCTGCAGTTCCCAAGCAGCTGCCTGCTACCTGTTACTTGTGTTCCATCCCTTCGGGCCTGAGGCACTGCTGCCACCTCTTCCATTTTTACTTCAGGCTGTTACACACTCCCCTGTGAGATTCCTCTACTCCTAGTGGCACTGAAGAAGGAATTAGCTCCAGTTTAGAGACGCTGGCTTTACTGACAGGAGCCACTGGGAAAGTTCACTTACATTTTCAGCTGGGTAGCCACAGCTCTAACCCACGGATGACACAAGCCTCTGAAAGGCCTCCACATTTCTCACACACTTCTACAAGAACAAACCGTCATTATTGTCTCATCAAAGTAGCCCCAGCACTGGTGGGGCAGGAGGTGGAGAAGTGGGGACATACAAAATAAGGTATAAAGTTGGAGGTTAAAAAGGATGGCCACTTTACCTTTATATTTTAATTCTACCTCCCCCAGCCCAGAACATTCACTTTGCAATAGCTGTGATGGGCTGATGTGTGTATATGAAACTTAGTGAGGCTCACTGACATTTTCCTAAAGTTATCGATAATTGTCTCCCAGGAAGCAGTGGGCTTTAGCCAGGATGAGACATGGCCTCCAAGGTTTGCTATCCGTCGTTTCCGTGGAAGCCTGCATTTGTCAAAGGGCAACTGGCACACCCAGTAGACAGATGCTGGCAGGTTTGTGAATTCAGGCCTGGCTTGAATTCCCAGACTCCAGCTCCTCTGTGGAGCTCTGGTCACACTCACGACACAAACCATCTGGAGCCTCACTCTGGCACTATGTTATTTACTTGCAGTCCACGTGGAATTAGAGCCATAACTCACCGCCGTCCACCCCTCTTCTCTGCGGACAGCATCATACTTCATCTCAGCACTTGCTCCCTTGCCATGCATCAGCCATTCCAATTTGGGATTCACTTGCCAGAGTGGATGTTTTTCTTGGGGATTATTGTTATAAATTAATGTTTTAAATTTTGGGACCAGTCCATCATTTTGGGAGATGTTTTGCCTTTTTCTCCTTATTCTCACCTGTCTCAGACTTAGGAAGTATCTGTTTATGCCACTCCAGTTTTCCCTTCCTCACTTCATAATGAATTCTGATAACCAACAGACCAAATGCCCTAAACCCTTTTGCTTCTCTAGGGTATAATCACCAAACAAACAAACAAATAAACCAGAAATGAAAAACTCTTACCAGCTCAAGGTCCTCAATAAGAAAAGCCACTGCTGGTCAGTTAACCTTGAGCACATTACCAAATCTCTCTCTGCATCAGTTTCCTCAGGATGAGGCAGAATAAAGCTAAATTTTGACAATGGTACTGGGCATCACTAGGCCATAGTGAAGGAAGGACTGGCCTTTTGTTTGTGCAAAGGTCAGCAGAGAGAGAAAGGGAGCAGGCCATGTCTCAGAATTGTAAGATTATAAGGAGTTTGCTGTGGCTGAAATCTAGGGTACAGGTGGTGAAGTAGGGAAAGATGAAACTGAGGAGGTGTTGGGGAATATCACTTTGGATATGTTCTTCAACCTGTCAGTCATGCAAGGTTATAAGAAAAAGAGTCAACAGTTTAGAATTTATTTTTAGAAATATTATTGTCAGAAACATGGAGATTGGATTGAAGAGATACAGAAGTAAAGGATAAAGGCCCCAAAAGTAAAAGTAAAGACTCCAGTTAGGGACTATGGCAGCTGGGCAGGTGAAGATGCATCGTTGCCCGAACCAAGACAGTACAGGAGACCCAGAGAAGAGGAGAGATTGAAGAGGTCTTTAGTGTGGTCATGGGGAGTGAGGAAAATGAATGGCTCAAATAAACTTCCCAGTTTACTTGAAACTTGGACAATTGAATGAATAGCAATGCCACTCACCAAGGTAGGGAATACAGGAAGTTTTTAAGGGAAAGGCGATGAGAAAAAGAAATTAGGTTTGAGGCTATTTAGAGTAAGTGTCCCCCATGGGACACTCAAGAGGGGTTTTAAGTAGTGTCTTAGTATGTTTTGTGCTGATATAACAGAACATCACAGACTGGGTAATGTGTAATAAACAGACATTTACTGGCTCCCAATTCTGAAAGTTGGGAAGTTCAATATCAAGGTGCTGGTGAGGGACTTGCTGTGATATGAAGTGATGGAAAGGCAAAGAGAAGGTGATGGAGATGCTAACGAGTCCTTTTATCAGAAACCCACTCCCGTGATAACAGCATTGATCCATTAACGGGAGAGGAACCCTCATGGCCTAGTCAACTTGTAAAGGTCCCATTTCTGAATATTGTTACAATGGCAATTAAATTTTAACATGAGTTTGGGAGGAGATGAGCATTCAAATCATAGCAAGGAGGCAGGAGAATTTTCAGGGAAATGTCTGAACTGGAAAAATGGAGTTCAGAGTCATTGGTGTGTACAATGTGCAGAATTAGAAGATACAGGAAGATGAGATCATCCAGAGGGCATGTGTGGGAAGAGAGGAAAGGTCTGCATTTGAGACCCTAGGCAATCACTAACTAAAGGTGGACAGAGTTTAAAGAACAAAATAGCCACTGTGTCAACAGCATCACAGATAGGAGTCTGGTAGGGCAGAAACAGGAATGAAGTGGGCTCTGGGCTGGGGAATGAATTGGTAGAGAAAGCAAATGAGGACAGTGACTGTGTCTCTCAAGAGGCTCAGCTATGAAAGCAGAGACACATGGCCAAGGGAGGTTGTTGGTTGGCTTGTGGGCTATTGTATTTTTAATAACCTTTTATTTTAGAATAATTTTAGATTTACAGAGAAGTTGCCTAGACAGTGCCATTATTCACACTGCTAACATCTCTCATTACCATGGTACATTATCAAAACTAAGAAACCAACATAGTACAGTACTATGAACAGGATTCCATGCTTTATTTGAATTTCACCAGCTTTTTAGCAAGTATCTTTTTTTCAGTTCTAAGATCCAATCCAGCATACCACATTGCATTTAGTTGTCATATTTCCCCAATATCTTCTGGTCTTTGATTTTTTTTTTATTTTTATGACCTTAACAGGCTGGAGGAGCACTGACCAGGCAGCCTCCAGAATGTCCTCCAATCTGAGTTTTACTCATGTTGAGACTGCTGTTACAGGTTTTGAGAAAAAAATGCCACAGAAATGTCCTTCTCATCACATCATATCAGTAAACATGATATCCACATAAAAACATTGATGATGGGCCGGGTGCGGTGGCTCAAGCCTGTAATACCAGCACTTTGGGAGGCCGAGGAGGGTGGATCACAAGGTCAAGAGATCGAGACCATCCTGGTCAACATGGTGAAACCCCGTCTCTACTAAAAATACAAAAAAAAATTAGCTGGGCATGGTGGTGCATGCCTGTAAACCCAGCTACTCAGGAGGCTGAGGCAGGAGAATTACCTGAACCCAGGAGGCGGAGGTTGCGGTGAGCCGAGATCGCGCCATTGCACTCCAGCCTGGGTAACATGAGTGAAACTCCGTCTCAAAAAAAAAAAAAGAAGAAAAAACATTGATGATGTTAACTTCAATCCCTTGGCTAATTTCTCCACTGTAAAGGTATTCCTTTTTCCTTACCCTACTCTCATTCTTTGAAAGTGAGCCACTAAGTCCAGCCCACACCCAGGTATGAGGGTGGGGGTGAGGGTGGGAATTAAGCTTCACCTTTTGTTTTGTTTTTAAGAGGACAAATATCTTCCCAATTCAGCCTGTAGTCCTCATTGTCTCCCTTATCTTAAAATTACAACATTTGGAATGTCCAGCACGCAGGAAAACACTTGATCATATGAGATTTGATTTTGTTTATCTGTTATTTCACATGTGTTATTCAGGGCTCTAGGCAAAACAGCTCAATAAACAGCCTGATATTCATACTATACTCCTTCCTTTCTTCAACCGTTTTGCTTACCATGTCCTATCATTTTTACCAAATACATGTCTCTTAAACTCAGTCACAGGTGATAATTGAAAAAAGCTTTGCCAGATCAACTGACTCCTAAGTTTCTTATCTTTTCTTCCAAGTAGAATGCCACCCTCGTTCCCGACTCCTAGTATATACAGAAGAACAGCAATGGAAATACAACTCCCTGAAGGTATTCTCTGATACGGTTTGGCTGTGTCCCCACCCAAATCTCACCTTGAATTCTAGCTCCCATAATTCCCATGTGTTTTGGGAGGGACCTGGTGGGAGATAATTGAGTCATGGGGTGGTTTCTCCCTTACTGTTCTCATGGTAGTGAATAAGTCTCACAAGATCTGATGACTTTATAAGAAGTTTCTCTTTCACTTGGCTCTCATTCTCTTTTGTCTGCTGCCATGTAAGATGTGCCTTTTACCTTCTGCCATGGTTGTGAGACCTCCAGCCACATGGAACTGTGAGTCCATTAAACCTCTTTTTCTTTAAAAATTACCCAGTCTCAGGTATGTCTTTATCAGCAGCATGAGAAAAGACTAATATATTCTCTGTACCCATGGCCAGACTCTAGAGTGCTAAACAGGATACAGAGTGAAGGTACAATGCAGCTCATGAACGTAAATGTTCTTTCTACAATTGCTCTTCAATCCTTAGGCCCAGAAGCCTCTGTTTTGGTTTCAAAGCTTAGAACTAATCCTGAAGAAACAGCCCATAAAATGTCCCATTCCTGACATTTTTCACAGAAAATCCCCAGAAATATGTGTTTGAACAAGAATCCTCTCTTTTTCCCATGACTCTATTTGCAGGGTGGCTGGGAAGTCAGGAAAGCACCATACTTAATCTCAGTACTTGCTACTTTGGGAACCAGGTTAAACATTCCAATTTCCATACCTCAAGTATGGCATTGGCAAAATGAAGGGTTTGAGCCAGCTGATCTTAACTCATTCAACTCAGCCCGCCAGCTGCCTTATTAAGTGGCTACCATTTGATTTCATTGCTGAGATTTCTTTGTTATAGTCATAGAACATTATGATTAGCTCTGGGAATGTTTTGGGGGAAGCCATATCCCAGGAGAGTCACCTGGAAAAGGAATCAGGGCTACACAGGTTACATTCCACCTTGGTGAACTGCATGAGATAAATGTGAGGAAGCCCAGTGGAAAGAAGGCACTCCTAACCTCTTAAGAGACATTGCAGGCTTCTTCCCAGAGGGCTGGAGACTTGGCAGCCCTCAGTTGCCTTCAGCCTTATCCCATCAAGTGGGGTTAGCTTGTGTTGAGCTCACATGACAGATGGATCTCTTGGCCTCCAGAGAGCACTCCAACCATCACCAGGTTGTCAAACTGCAAACAAAAACCATTCATTGCCCTCACCTCCTCTCTTGAATTCTTCCTAGCTTTGTAATCTCCAAAGCAGAAGATAAGCCATAACCATCAGAGGGTCTGCAATGTCCTCCCTATATATGTGAACCATATTTTTTTGAATTTCGAAGATCAATGCACATGATTAAAGAATATTTTGCTATTCCTGACTGCATAGACAGTATAGGAAATGTAGTTTCAGTACTATTATTATTTCTACATCACCTAAGGATTTCTAACATTTTCTAAGAGTAACCAGATAAAGCTGAAAGTTTGGATGAAGGGTTGCCTTGCACATATTTACTCTTCCTCCTTTTCCTCTGACTGTTACAGGATCACTCCTGCAAAGAGCTAAAACACTTGTAAGGTGAAAGAAGAAAAGATAAATGAGGAAAACATCTGGGCAAACTTGCTTTCAGGTTAAGGAGACAGTTAGCCCCGTAGGATGAGAGGGACCTGGGATTGGACTTCCCACCTCAAGTGTTACACCTGCTGATATCTAAAACCCAACCATTAGAAACTCATTACCTCAACAGCAATTTTTATTCATAATTAAACAAACTCCCCCAGAATATCTAGACCCAAGGTTGTTTTCAATCACTGACACCTTCAGGCGAAGGCTTTGATATCAGGTGAGTGGTTGCTGGATGGTGGTAAAGCATCATGTGTCTGAGACAACAGAGGTGGCATAGGACCCAGATGCTCCCTGGTGGGGTCTCAGAGTGTCAGATCTTCTGGATCCCACTAATCCCAAAGAGAAAGAAAAATACACATACAGAAGGACACAGACAGGGTCATGGTGGCAGTGGTATGTTTATCCACTGCAATGGAAGCAACTGGGCACCTCTACCATTAGTCAAAAAAGCATGGACTGGGAATGCAAGGCCCTGAACTTTAAACTTGGAATTTCAACTGTAGAGTCGGAAGTTAGCATAATCTCTTAACATCTTTCCCAGCTTAAACACTCTGTGTTGACTGCAGATTAGTAGGTATTTCTCCAAATTGGCAGGAAAACTAGGAAGACAAGAATAGCAGGAAAGACTGGGATGGGAGGAAGATGAAGAGGGAAAGAGAATTGGAGATGTAAAAGGAGATGTAGTCTTGTTGAGACTGCCCATGTGCAATACACACACCTTCTCTAAGGGTTCTAGGAAACATTTCTCTCTTTCTTCTCTGTGCTTTACATTTCGAATACAGTAAATCACATTCTACTCTGCCTTAGACTCTCTCAATAGTGCTAATTCCACTTGTGCCACAATTTACAAAATAATTGAAAATCCATCATTTTATTTGATTTCACAACCTTCTAAAACAAGAAGGAAAAAAAAAGGAAACCTATGAATTTGGCAGGAATTCCTATCCTCTTTCCCAGGAAAGGATCCTGGGGCCCAGTGATTTGCAAAAGCTCTCATATATAGCACATCACAGGGTCAGCTGGGCCCAGACTCATCTCCAGTCTTCATCCTTGTCAAGTGATCATTTCTTAATACCCAGTTCTGTGGAGCTCTCAGGTTTCTTAAAGGTGTCAAAGCCTGCTAAACATAAATCTTACCTCCTCATTGACTGTTCAAACTTCTATTCCAAAAGAGCATATAAAAATAAAGCTTAGAGTTGGTTTAGTTGCTTATAGCATTGGTAGGACAGCAGTTTTTAAACTACGTTTCTCACAGTCTTAGAGTTCCACCAAGCCTCTCCTGGGCTTCTGGATATATTTGAGTTGAGTAGCTGGGTGCTCTAGGCTTTCCCCCTAATTCCATCTGAGAAGCTCCACTTTTATCTGCTTTATTTACTGTTCTCCCTGTAGGTATTAAGAAGTGTTTGAGAACCACTGCAGGGCAGGTTCTAATCTGCAGTATCATTGCCATCCTGAACCCAAGCTCCAGTCTCCTTACATGACATGCCAATAAATCTCGGCTTCATGGCCTCCCAACAGAAGAGGTAAGACAGAAGCAGCCCACTGGTCTTCAAGACATATTGTCATCTGTCATATCAGGATGCCCCTAGGGAGGCTGAAATCCAGAGAAACATGGGAGTAGTCATTTCACATCTTAAGACCCCTTGATGAGAGAAACCTCATTACCATGCATACACAGTAGCTGATATTTTACACAGACTAACTGACCTGTTTTCATTCTTTTTAAATACCCAGAGGTATCCCACCTACATGAGGAGCTGAAAGCCTACAAACTGTGATCCTAAAAAAAGTCCGCACACTGCGCAAGTGTTAAGGAGCACCTGAAACCACTTTGCGTCTATTTGTTTTGTCTCCTAATATGCACACTGGTATATTAGTGTTTCTTTTGAATTCCCCTGGGCTTGGATATTATACACCCAAGTTTTAGTTCAAATTGAGTTTTCACAGCTGGATTATAAACCAATGGAAATGTTGACCCAGCATCAACTATATCATTCCAAACAGGTGTTGCTTTAATTAGCCTTATCGTAAAACAAAAATTAAAAATTAAAGGAAAACATTTTAATGTGCCTAAAGAGTTTCTTATGGTCTTAGAGGGAGCAGGCAAATTGTTGATGACTCTCAAGCCTTATCTCCTTTTCTCAGAACTTCTCTTAAAAATTCAGCAACACTTCTGAAGCTACAGTAACACCCCCAATGTTTTAAGAGGAAAAAACCTCTGGATATCCTGGCATTTTTGTCAGTGAGAAAGAAAGTTTTTAAGTGAAGGGAGAGAGGCTTCCAAAGTCCATTTCCCTAAATCTTAGATGTCTCACCTCAGGCAGGAAGGAGACAGAAAGCTAAGGCTTGGGATAGTACTCCTAAACTGAAGGGAGAATATCACTGTGTTCCACGCAAAGACAAAGAAGTTCTGTGTAATTTCAATTCAATGCAGAAAATAGAGCTACTGTGTACTTACTAGGAAGTGGAAGAGAGGTTGCAGAACCCCCACCCCCAAGGAGTATTCAAGCTCATTGTCTCACACACATGAGGCCATTTACAGAACAAATTACACTCGTGTATGAATTAGCTCAGGGGTGTCAACCTTTCATCAAGAAAATACAAACTTCCTCTGGATATTTAGGATGATTTTCTGGAAGAGAAAGCAGAGTAAGCGGCTAGGTTAGGAGATCGTGTAGAAAGGAGGCAGTGGAACAGCTCGGGCTGGGGAGACCGTGTGGGTAAAGACAGGCAGCAGTGGTTCTCCATCTTCAGTGTGTACCATTCCCCAAAAAGGCTGCTTATAACAGGTTCCTGGGCCCCCAGAGGCTGATACAGTGGGTTTGGGGTAGGGGTCCAACAATATGTATTTTAACAGGTTCTTAGTTGATGTAGACACTGCTGTTCTGAGGACCACACTTGAGAAACACTGGCATAGAGAAAGGACGGTGTGAGGATGTCAAGGTTTGAGGGCAGGTGTTTGGCTAAGCTGTAAGAGAATTTGTATAGAAGACTCAAGAAAATGGTTTCTTAAACAAGCAAAAACTAATTTATTGGTTGATAGTGTGAAATAATCGCTTTTCATCTAAAAAAATAAAATGAAAGTTAGTAATTCTCAATGTAACCCTCTTTCCAGACACCCAATGTATCTGGTTCATCTTTCTCAAAAGAAAGAGGGAAAAAATTCTCTACTGAGCATTATGCATGGTGCTGTACCCATGTTATCTCATTAAGTCCTCATGAAAAGATAACTGCAACAAAAATAAACACAATAATAATAATGACCATGGCTATTTACTTTCCATCAACTAAGCATTTTGCCTGCCTTCTAACTGCATCCTTGCAGGCACAGGTTGTACTTCCAACGAGATGAAGAGAGGTTCTCTTACTCTTAAACGCTGTGTCTTCTCACAGAGAACTCTTTCTTCCTCTTTCCCAGAAAACTGCCAACTTCTCTAACCTTTCTATTACCCATATTATGGTTTCAGCTCTTCTGAGGTACAAGGAATGTAGAAACGCTAAGATACCTTAAGTGATAGAGACATCATGACATTATACAGGGAAGAAATAAAATAGGAGATACCATAGAGCTGGGCCTCTCGAAAACAGAACATTGTTCATAGTTGGAGAGCTGTCTGATGATACTCTCAACCTGTCTCCTCAGAAGTGGCCATCCATTGTTCTCTACCATAAAGGCCCACAATTCTTATGAAACAACTTCTCTGATGCCTCCCTTCTCTGCTCTTCCGTGTGTGTGTGTGCGTGTGTGTGTGTGTGTGTGTGTGTGTGTGTGTGTGTGTGTGAGAGAGAGAGAGAGAGAGAGAGAGAGAGAG